>NC_136237.1:41405000-41575000 GCF_053564925.1 Oryzias latipes | reverse complement strand
TCATTTCAGTGATGTTGCTTCTAAAAAAGGATCTCTTGCAGCAGTTCATGTGAGAATTGTGCAGTTTTTTTGTGATGTTTTTGGTCATGGTATGAGTTGTCAGTCACTCCAGGTTCATGTTCTAACCCTCCACAGCTGTTTTCATTTCTGTTATAGTCATCAGCCTTTTTTAGTGTCAGGTTTACAGTTCTCACCTTCTTGTTTTGTTGGATTTTGTCTTCTTCAAGTTTATTTATTACACGTTTAAGTTTCTGGTCTCCTGCATACTGGGTCTTCTGGTTCATGCCAGTTTCTAGTTTAGGTCAGACTCAAACTATGAACAAATTAAACAATTTGTTGAAGCTACCGTTCAACCTCTTTAACCCTTGTGCTATCCTAGGCACTTTAACATTGGGAGTTGGGTCATCTAGACCCACTAGACAGTGCATTGAACCCTTTTTCTTCAATGATTTTTGATCTTCAGTGGTGTCCATGGATTACATGAAATCTTTCCATCTTTATCCACCTCTGTCATGGTAGGGAGAACACGTCAATGGAAAGGTGGGGTCATAGGATAGCATACGGGTTAAAGGTCATTTTCTGACTGCATATATTCAAATTCTTGTCTTTTTTCAGAATGAATAGTTATACGGGATGAACGGGCCTGGTTTTGCAATCAGACAAAATGATCAGTCTTTTAGCCGTCACCAAGACAAATGAACGACCTTGGGAGTATTTCAGGCAGGCAGCTCGAGCAGTGAGTTTACCTGGTTACTCCTCCCTGCGGGTGGTTCATTCTAATCAACTCACCTGCTCAGCATCCTACTTAAAGTTCCAGGTCTGCGGTCCGATCGCTCTTTATCCGTTTCCGCGAGGTCTGCGTTCGTCGCGGCTTCCACCTGTGAGCTCCGTTTCGGGTAGTTTAATATCCAAAGTTTTCTATGGAGATCTTCATTTTATGTATCTGAACGGAGCCTTATGCCAAACTAAAAGAAATGTGGAAATAAATCTTTCTTTACGGCATTACTTGTCTGACTGAGAAGTATTTCTGAATATTCCTTTATTCAAGTTGTTGTGAATCAGGAGCAGACAAAAAAATGCCATTGGAAAAAGTTTGTATTTGTAATGTACTGTAGAAGATACGTGGGGTGAGCCAGAAGCTCTCTGCTCTATTCTGTTCATCCAATCGTAGATGAACAGATCCATGAACGTCTTTGTTTTCCTAGAATCTGGATCAGAACTGGACGGCTGGACAGCACTAATGTTGCATCAGTAACATTAGGTTGAGGGGTGTGAGGGGCTGTAAGCTAGAGTGTAAACAAGGGAGTGATTGGACATGACCACGGGTTTACTCCTTAAGTCCATAAGTCAGAGGTGAATTTCTAATGAACTTCTGCTCTGCAGAAACTATGTCCTGGAAAACGACACAGATTTTTAGATTTTAGATCATTATTTTTAAGACCACTGGACCAAAGGCTTTGAGAATAGATCAAAAGATGATTGTGGGTTTATAAAGGATTTTTCAGTCTTTAAGCTAGTTTGTTAGCATAGCTGTTACAAGATCTTTACTTCGTCATTTATTGGTAAAATTAATTTGTTTACAATTACCAAGGATTTTCAAAATAAAGCTGGAGGGCTGAGAATCGTGTTGATTTCAGATCAGAGCTGTATTATTTTTATTAATCATATACATGACTTTTATAAGTAACATAATCTGCATATATTTTGGATAAATGAACAGCATTTGCCATGTTGATTTCTAAAAAAGTTATTTTTTACATAATGATTTAAGTAATTCATCTTTGTCATGTGCTTATTGATATTTTAGGATTCTTAATTCTGTCTGATAAAAGTTATGAACTGATAATGATAAATCATGTCATAAATTGGTTACAGTAGAACAGGGGTGGTATTAAGTAAGTTCACTTCCTCCCACTCCCTTACAAACTATATTTATTAATATGTCTAATTATCCTAAGTTTGATTCATCATTATATGAATGTATAACTGATGATTGCATTGATTTTGTGTATTATTCCTATTTGATTGCTTGAAATGGTTTATTTCAAGCATTTGATTGCTTGAAATAAACCATTTCAAGCAATCAAATCAAATGTACATCCAGCACTGAAATCCTTGTCATCTGTCCTTTGTGTCCGATTAGATGTGCAGTGAAGGTTTTTCCACTGAATCCTTTCTGTCTTTTGGTTGTCAGAGATCTTTTTGCTGAAAATACTTTGACTCGTGATTCTCCTAAATTTCCCGTGAGAGCGTGTTGGGCTCACAGACTGTGACTCAGCCTGTACCTTGTTTGCTTAGGCAGCGGCGTGGAACCGCGACAAACCTCAGGGAAAACTGTAAGCCCGTCCATCATAATCCCACCTGCTCAAACTTTTAGCTCTCTCTGACACACCGTCCTCCTTGGGGAGATGTCGTAGCTGAAAAAAGGCAGCAGAGCAGAGAGAAGCACCGTGGGAAAGCAAAGCTCCAGGGAAAATGGAGGCTGCTGAAATGATGCGGCGCTTGTACTCACATTTCTGGGCGAATGATGGATTTAATTTAACCACTTAAGACCCAAGCTGATATTTTAGCTAACCCTTTTGCACACTTATTTACAGAAATGAATTACTTTGTTAACTAACCCAAAATGTGATGTTTTTACGTGTGAACACGGGTCTTAAGAGGTTAAAGTCTTGGATGCTGATGCTGGCCTGGGATTGATAAACTGCATGATAAAAAAACGTAAATCCATCCGTCTTCTAACCTTTGGAGGTTCACAGGTGGAGCTGGATCGGACTCCAGCTACTCCGGGCCGGAGGCGGAGTCTTACCTGGACAGATCAACAGTCCATCACAAGGCACCTCTCACACAAACACAGTCACATTCACTCTTTAGGGAAAACTTTAACCAACAGTTCAAATAAATGTATTGCAAGAGATCTACAACCAAAATAAACCAAAGGTGCTATAATGAATTAAAACGTTTAACTTGTTATTGTCGTTGTCTTCAAAAGCTGATTTCTGGTTTTACAAGTTTCCACCACAACATGCTTGAAAGAAAGGAACCCAGAACATTTTAAATTTTAATTGGAATGGTGAATGTTTTTTGCGTTCTTTGGAATTCGGTGCAGGTAGACGCGTCTAAGGCCTCAGGTATCAAAGCTTTTCTTCAGGGCTGCAGATCTCAGTTGTTCGAAATGCTTGTCTTTTTGTTCTGATCAGCAAATATTGTAGAGAGAACCGGTTATATTTTGACGAATCAAGACACTGTGACACTTTGAGCTTCCAGCATAGATAGAATATCCAGGACTTAGTAGACATGAAGACCCAGAATCTGATGAGAGAAGAAACAAAAGCACAAATCAAGGAAGACTTTCACTGTCTTTTCTCCTCGTTTCTCCTCCTTTCTGCTCCTCCCTCCACGTCTGTCTGCTCCCAGCTCGACGGTTTATAAATAATTAATTTGGTTTTCTGTACTGGTTTTGTCTGTTTTCAGAGAAGATGTATCAGAGTTGAGGTCTGTTTTATTTCAATCATCTTTCTTTTTCTGCTTGACTTTGTTTCCTGTCAAGCTTGGTTTCATTTCTTCATCTCCACAGCTGTTTTTCTTCCCCTTATGTGTGAGTAAAAACGATAAAGAGCGTGAATTTACAGTCATGTTCTAGCTTTGTGCTTATTTATCACCCGCTAACATGTAATACTGTATAGTGCCTTGCTTAAGGAGACTTTGGCGTGTAGACTGAAGAAGGCAGTAATCAAACCAACCATCCAATTGAGCTTCCAGAGTTCCAGCTGCAGTGTTCATCCTAAAGAGCATCGATTATTATTAGTCATTGAATAATTAATTGAAAGTGATTTTCCACAGACTTTGAAGCCTCCAGTGTGTCAGCTGATGAAAAAGCGTCTGTGTGGGAACAGTTTCCACGGCGCTCCATCACTGTCAGAACGATGATGTCATGACGGCTTTGAAATCTGACGCATGCCAAATATAAGTTTTGCCCCACGGTGATCGATAACCTTCTTTGCTGCTCGGATCGGTTGTCCCCTGCACGCTTCCCTTCATGAAGAGTGTGCTTTTCATGTCTTTCGGTACTTTGTATAAAAGTTGTCTCACTTTGTGCGTTTGCCATCAGCTCCTGCCAGCCACCCCCTGTTGCATTTTCATGTGGAACTATTCGGAAAAGTTTCCAGTTTTAGCAGAAATCGTCGTTCTACTTTGACGGCTGCACGCTAATGCTATGGTGACACATCCCAAAATGCCACGGCGGCAACCTAAATACAAGTTTTTTTCAGCATGGAGGCGGCAGCCGGACGGGGGCCGCTGAAGTTTTAAGAAAAAGTCCGAGGATTTTGGAGGTCACGCTTTGGCAGTCTGGTGACAGACTGGTGGCAGGAAGGCAGCAGTATAGTAGTAAATGTAGGAGTTTTCTCCCTTAAATCCCTTAAATGTACCATCTGAAACTGTGCTATTTATATAAACTCATATTCCACGTCTTCTACTGTTGAGTCTGGGAATTTTCCAGTCCAGATGATGAAGGAGAGCCAGCTGGTTAAAATGTTCTGTCTGTGGTGTAACACCGCAGATGCTGTTTGAACGTGGCCTTAATGACCCTTCAGTTAGTGCCGCCTCGGACTCTCGCCTTATTGAACCAAAGCCGGCCCTGCAGGGCCAACAGGTGAGTAAATACTAATAGTAAGTGCTGGTGGGAGAGACAGCATTTTCAGGTTAAAGTGGCACAGCTGGCCTCCATGTTTGGGTTTCACTCATCTGCAGCGGTCTCTTCACTTGCTTGTCTATGATCGTTTCTTTAGAGTTGTGTTTGCTTGCAGCTTTTCTCTGGTTTTTGTATAAATGTTTTGCTGCTTTCTTCCTCTGGTTTGCTGAGTCCCTTTGGCTTTGTCGTGTTTTGCATTCTTGCTGAGCTCAGTTTGCGAGGCTTTTCAGCTGAAAGACCACAAGGGAAGAGCATAGTTCCATTTATCTTTTCTTTATCTATTTCTGTAATATGTGACTTTTACCCATATTTTTTTGATATCTTTCTTTAATAGTAATATTATAATGACACATCAATTGACATTTCCCTCTAAACCAAGAATTGGATTTCTTGTCATCTAGACTGGTCAAAAGTCCTTAAACCCTGATCGAGTGTAAGTCAAAGTCTGCACACAAACACAAAGGGGAACAGACGTCTCCACACATCCTGCACTGATGGCTACAGGCTACACATGCAGTGAAGCCAAATCTTACCTCTGTAGCCGTTTTCAGAGCGTTCTCGCTCCTGCTGTCCTCTTTTCAGCTCCTCAGTGACCAGTTGTTCCCTGAAGCTGCCCGTTGTCTTCAGCCTCAGTTATTCTCATGTGTCTTCTGGACATTCATATGTGCTAAAGCTGTTCTCCTGCATCCATCTGTCTGGGTTTTTATTTCTTTATTTATTAGACTTCAACAACAACAATATTATTTTTTACTGTTGTTCTTTATAATAATCTTTACTCAAAAACGTTCTATAACTTTTGAAGTTTTTTCATTTTGTTTACTAAAAATACTTAAATACTTAACCATTAATAAATCTTCTTGAAAAGAACTTCAGCAGGAATTAAAAAAGTTGGGAATGACCTGAGACAATCTAATAACACAAAGAACCCCTACAGCAACACAAGGGACTGAAAATGATTTAGTGATGAATGCCTGCAGTATGCATCAGTGTCCGTCATCTTATTTGGAATATATGTGGAAAAAACTCAACCCCAGGTCTTATTTTAATGTATAATAATTACGTCCTCCACCTTCAGATTGCAACGTCTGCATCAGAAGGATTTCATGCTCAGCTAAGCAGCAGTCAGAGCTTCCCTGCTCCATTTGCTCGAATGCTGCCCTCGTTCCTGTGTGCAAACACAAGATAGGATTTGATTTATTGACCAAATCGTTCCTTTTTTCCACCACAATATGGTGATGATGTTCCCTCTGTGATGGTTCTCTTATTGGCACTTTTTCCCGCTGACCTGTTTTGTCAAACATCACAACACTTAAAGACAACTGCAAACATGCAGAGTAGGTGGACAGCTACTCTCCTCTGCTCATTTTGTTAATTTTTATTCATCTGAAATGCATTAGATCACTTGTAGTTACAGTTTTACTCATCTTATATATGTTTTAGCCAAATACATTCTTTTATTGTGATGTAAAAGTTCTGAAGAAAACATTCTCATGTGTTAAAATGCATAGATTGTGGCAGATGAAGAAATCCTAGCTGTAAATTAAGAGGGTAAACATTTCTGTTAAAGCAAAATTGAGCTCAAATTAACTAATAAACTATAATTGTTAAACTACAGTTTTACATCCTATAATTTTGCACTGAAAAATGGTCTAATTTAAGCTTATGTTTCTACAATCATTCCAATTTGTCTTCAAATGTCTTGGTATTTAAGTCACATCTCCTTAAGCACATCTATGATCTTTGAGGTCTCACACTCAGGTTTTTCCTGTCTTGCTTCTAATACTCAAAGATTCTCCAAACGCTCTCAGTTTTTTCAAAAGTGATTTTTTTTTTTTAACTGGCGAGAGTCTTCTGATCTTCCTTTCTGATTTTGAGTGTTTAAAAAAGTGTCAACATTTCTCTGCCTTGTGCCACGAAGCTACTGATTGTTCAGGTTTGAGTGAATCTTAAATTCTAGCGGTCGCATGGCCTGTTCTCAGAAAAAATCTTTGCATTTACTGTTCAACTACTTTAGCCCCTTTTATTTCATTTGGTTTGCTTTGACATTCATACCTGGAAGCCTCATGCAGTTTCAACAGCATCTCGACTGGGGCGGAACAAGCAATGGCTAAAAAACTAAATAGAATGTGATTAAAATAATTAGTTTGACGTCCAACTGCTGTGTACAGGGGGGTTCTTGTTTATCTTGCTGTAAAAATAGCTAAATTTGATGGGTGAGATCTGCAAAGTAGGATTCTAGATGTTGAAAGGCTTTAAATCCCTTCACAACACATTTTATCCACTTTTCTCAGACAGACTTTTTGATTTGATTTGTCCCTCTTTTCCTCTCCCCTCCTGGGGAGTGGGAGTGCTTCCAGACTCCAGTTGGCTCATCCGTGCTCCAGTTGCTGACCGTCTACCTCGCCTCTGCTCCTGCTCCTACACCTGGCTGTGGTTCCTGTCTCCGGCTCGACTCGCGCCTTTGACTGTCCCCACAACCACGGCTGGATGAAGCTCGTCTGCTGGACTTTTATATATGTAGTTGTAGATTTAGATAAGTTAATTCTTTAAGAGTTCTGGTAAATCGCCTGTCCGTCCTGGGGGAGGATCCCTCCTTCATGTGGGCACCCCTGAAGTTTCTTTGTTTTTTCCTGAATCCGTTTTTTTGGGAGTTTTTCCTTACCGCGAAGGGGGGTCTAAGGGCAGGGATGCCAGTATAGCTTAGTCAGTTTGTTAGTTCATTTTAGTATTTTTCTATTGAACTCTTTGTATCCGTGATCCTTTTGAGTTCATGTTTTACTTCGAAGCCCATCGAGACGACTGTTTTTTTGAATTTGGGCTATACAAATAAAATTGAATTGAATTGAAATTTGATTTGATTTGAAATGGTTTATTTCAAGCAATCAAATCAGAATAATACACTAAAAACATGACAATCATCCGATTAACATTCATACAATGACGTATCAAACTTAAGATAATTAGCCCTAAAATGTAATATTTGAACATCTACACACTTTCTCTCTTGTTTAAACTATTAAAGTATAAAACTTCATAGAGAAAAATAGGTCCAGGATTATAGAATGAAAACAAAGATATGGATTGCGATCAAAGATTTATGTAGATTCGGCATTCTTTACAGGAGTCATGGCACAAAGGGAGTGATGGACAATGCTCTACAGCCAATCAGGACACAGAACACAATGCCCAAACTAAAAGGGGCAATTTTGCACTGAAAAAAATCTGTGTAGTAAAAGGCTAACCGCGCTAAATCAAGGGAATCCTACATTCTTGCTCACCACATCAACTGATGAGACATTTTGGAAGCTAATTTTGTCCCTTTAGATTTGCTTTTAATCACTAAATTGTTTACTCTTGTCTTTGGTTTGCTGAAATGCCTTAATGCATTCACACTTTGGCTGCACCACACCAGGGTTCACTTGCATGTCAATCATTGCTCTGTTTTTTGGTAGAAGTTTTGTTTTGTTTTTTGGTTCATACCAGAATTCAATACAATATTTGCAAGGAAATGAGATAATCCAAGGATACGAACTATGGTGCAACCTTTGAATGTCGCTGCAATGCGTCTGTACCTAACTACTTTCTTTCTGCTTTTTTTTTCCTGCTACATAAACCGTCCACATCAAAGGCCAAATAAAGAATCACATCTCTGTGGTGACCCTCGTAGAATGCAAACACGTTTAAACCTGTTCACATCCGTGCACGGAGTCTTGTCTATACGGACTCTGTCTTTTTCTCCTCCATGCACACCTCCACCTCCCCAGGCGTCCTTCCAGCTGCTCCCTACCCTCACAACAAATCTTCATGCCATCTGAAAGCATCCTCGTCCACGCAGCCTCCTGCCGTAACACATTTGTCAACATGTCAATCATCACCACCTTGAAACCAGCTGTTACTCCAACCGCCCGTCTTCACAATCGTATACTTCACTGCCGGTTCTTCATTATCATCTTAGTTGCACAAGTCATCCTTTGATATTCAGTGGACTTGAATGAATCAACAAAAACACTTTGTGGCTTTTTCTTTAACCTAATTTTCTGAGTTTCTAGTTATAAAATAAGATGATTCTTTTCAAGGCCATGCAGTCAGACTCTCTTGGGACACATCCAAACCAAAAAGAAAGTTGCTTTTATTACACGGCTCAGCAAAACTTGTAAAAGTTACTGTTTTGAAATGAGAACAACCCGGCAGGCTTATTGCATTTCTCTGCTTCTTTCTCAGTGACCCAGAAAAGTGTCTGAGCGAAACATTTTAGAGGTCCAGGTCCACCGAAAAGAGAAGAGAGAGGAGAGGAAACAAGCAGGAATGCACAAACACGTTACGGACCGAAAGAAAACAAAAGAATGGGAAGGATTTCATTAGAGACATTTCTGAAGCTTATGCCACTTAAATGAAAACCCACAGACTGTGACAACAGACTGGACAGCGGATGCCGTTGTGTAACACCTCATCCTCAAATGATGCTTTGAACTGACATCTCTACTGTGAAGATGTCTCATTTCATTTAAATGGCTGTTAACTCCATTAACTGTCCTGCTGTGTCTTCTTTCTGCCTTTTGTTGGAATTAGAAGCCAAACATGTGAGGGCAAAGGAATTCAAATGAGGAGATATCTGGTTTTTTGGTTTTAGTTTTGTATTTTTAGGTTGTGTTTTTAAACCTCTATTTAAGATTTAATTAAAATATTATCGTTAAATGTCCTATTATGGACATGTTTTTACCGCCGTGCATCACTACATTACATATTTCAATAAGGAGAGATTTTAGGAATGGGAGTAAAGATTTATTTGTGAAACAGAAAAGTGTACAGGAAATGAGTCCATAACCTTTGACGGTTGGACTCCAATGACATCTGGCACGCTTGGATGGACAATAGATGAATAAACACCAAAGTCTAGATCACAGGTGTCAAACTCCAGGCGTCAGGGGGGCTGCTGTCCAACATCTTTTCCAAATAACCTGCTGTTGATGCTCCTTATAGGCTAAACACGCCTGATCCAGGAAATCAGCAGCAGATTAGACAAGGTTGGTGGAAAACCAGCAGCAGGCCAGCCCTCGAGAAGTGGAGTCTAAGGCTACGTTCACACTGCAGGCTGAAAACGAGCCAATTCTGATTTTTTTGTATCCGATCTTTTCAAATGCGACCCAGGCCACTTGGGTATGTGGTCCTGAATCCGACACGTATCCGACCTTTTGAAATGCGACCTCCGTCTGAACGGCGAGGCCACATGAATCAGACCCGTATGTCATCAATACGACAAACATCATAATTCTGCGTTGAAGAAGGCGGGAACGAGAACATAAACATTAGAAGATTAATAACCCCTCTTGTTAAAGCAAAATATGTCCAACACAAGAGGCCCTCAGCTCTCGTCTGTCTGCCCAGCTGTTGGACAGGACAAGTTAAAGAAAAAAAAAAAAAAAAAAAAGAAATCTGTGACAGAGCGTCAGCTTGTCGGCCCAGGGCGATGCCCTGTTGACTCACGGCGAAACGGAGCCCCTCCGGGTCAGCTGGGTCCGGGGTGAGGCCAGATCGTTCTGTCATGATTCCCGGTACGTGGCGGACCCAGGTGCTGAAACCCAGAAACAAGGCCGGCGAGTAACAGGTAAGAAGAGTTTTAATTGGATCCCTCTCCGAGAGTTTTCTGCTTGAGATGGCGATGGTTCAGAGACGGCTGGTGTCGCTCGTGATGAGATCTTCCTGTAGCAGGAGAACAACGTTAGGGCAGGAACGAGAACAGGATAACGGCAGAGCAAACCTAGACGTGAGACCAGGGAAGTCACCATAGAGGACAACGATCTGGCGTTGAATGATGGGGTTGAGTCTCCTTTTAAACAGCAGGGCTGATGAGGTTGAGTGGCAACAGCTGGAGGTGGTTCGGAGTGGAACTGAGATGGAGGGGGAGGAGACTGACCAGACCATGACAGTATCCCCCCCTCAACGACCGCCACCTGGCGGTCCAGGACGCAGATCCGGGTGGGCGCGATAGAAATCGTCAATGAGGGAACGGTCCAGAATGAGGGAGCGGGACACCCAGGAGCGCTCCTCCAGACCGTAACCCTCCCAATCCACCAATAACTGATGACCCCGACCACGGCGGCGGACGTCCAAAGCCAGAGAGGCAGTGTAGGCAGGAGCGCCGTCGATGACCCGGGCGGGCGGAGGGGAAGCGGAAGGCGGGCAAAGCGCGCTGTCCAGAACAGGCTTGAGCTGGGAAATATGGAACGAGGGGTGGATCTTGAGGGCCGCCGGGAGCCGAAGACGGACACAGGTGGGGTTAATAATCTTGTCGATGGTATAGGGCCCAATAAAGCGTGGGGCGAGTTTACGGTACATGGCCTGAACAGGAATATTCCGGGAGGACAACCACACTTTCTGACCTGGCTGATAGTCGGCTCCCACCACCCTGTGGCGATTGGCGGATCGGCTGTTGGTCTCCTTCGTCCGAAGAAGAGCAGCCCTAGTCTGCAGCCAGATGTCCTGGCACCTCCGGAGGTGGTCCTGCACAGAGGGCACAGCTAAATCCAGTTCATGAGTAGGGAACAGTGGTGGTGGGTATCCGAAGGCAGCGTCGAATGGAGAGAGACCCGTAGCAGCGGAAGGATGCGAGTTGTGAGCATACTCAATCCAAACTAAGTATTTGGACCAGTCCGTGGAGTTGCGGTCTGCCAGACAACGAAGGGAGGCCTCCAGCTCTTGGTTAGCCCGTTCCGCCTGCCCGTTAGATTGAGGGTGGTAGCCAGAGGAGAGACTGGCAGTGGCGCCCAGGGCGGAGCAGAAAACCTTCCAGACTTGCGACATGAACTGGGGCCCACGGTCAGACACGATGTCGACAGGTATTCCATGGTGTCGGAAAACTTTCTGAACCAAAACTTCGGCAGTCTCTGAGGCGGAGGGTAGCTGGGGAAGAGGGATGAAGTGCACAAACTTGGAAAAGCGGTCAATGACAGTAAGTATGACAGTGTTACCCTGGGAGAGCGGGAGACCGGTGACAAAGTCGACCGCAATATGGGACCAAGGGCGGCTGGGAGTGGACAGAGGTTGAAGAAGACCTGAGGGCGGAGAGTTGGAGGACTTAGAGCGAGCGCAGGTGGAGCAAGCGGCAACATACTCTCTGACGTCCTTGCCCATGGATGGCCAGAAAAAACGCCGACGGAGCAGGTTGAGCGTTCGAGCCACGCCTCCATGACAGGCTATGCGTGAGGCGTGGGCCCAGGTTATGGCTTCAGACCTTAAGGAGGAAGGCACATACAGGGTACCAGCGGGAGGATCAGGATGGTTAGTTTCCTCACCTTGGGCCCGCATGACCTTGGACTCAGTGTCCCACGTCAGGTTTCCGATAATGGAAGTGTCGGAGATGATGCTAGTGGTGGAGGCATCTTGATCGCCAGCGGAGCAGTACATCCTGGAGAGAGCATCAGGCTTTACGTTGCGACTTCCTGGTCGGTAAGTAATAGTAAAATCGAAATGATCGAAGAATAGGCACCATAGTGCCTGTCGTGAATTAAGCCTTTTGGCTGAGCGTAAGTAAGCGAGGTTCCGGTGATCTGTCCAGACTATGAAGGGGATAGCCGCACCCTCCAACCAATGACGCCATTCTTCGATAGCCAATTTAATTGCGAGGAGCTCCCGGTTCCCCACATCGTAATTGCGCTCGGCTGGTGTTAGTTTTTTTGGAGAAGAACGCACAAGGTTTGAGCTTTCCGGACTTTTCTTCTCGCTGCGAGAGGATGGCCCAAACACCCGAATCGGAAGCGTCAACCTCCACCACGAACTGCCTAGTAGGGTCAGGTTGGATCAGGATGGGAGCGGATACGAACAATCTCTTGAGTGTGTCAAAGGCAGTTTGGGCTGTGGCAGTCCATTGATAGGACCTGGTGTTAGACGTGAGCTGGGTGAGTGGGGCAGCGATAGTGCTATAGTTCCTAATGAACCGTCGATAAAAATTTGCGAACCCAAGAAACTGCTGAAGCTTTTTACGAGTAGTGGGAGGCTCCCACGACGATACGGCCTCAATTTTTGCGGGGTCGGGACGGATACCACCAGCTTCGAAGACATAACCGAGAAATGGAATAACGGGGGTGTGAAATTGGCACTTCTCTGCCTTAACGAATAACTGATTCTCGGATAATCTTTGAAGCACTTGACGGACATGTTCTTGATGTTGGACCGGATCTTTAGAGTATATGAGAATGTCGTCGAGGTACACGAACACGAAGCGATTGATGAAGTCCCGGAGGACGTCATTGACTAGACGTTGGAACACAGCTGGTGCGTTGGTCAACCCGAAAGGCATAACGAGGTACTCGTAGTGACCGAGGGGAGTCTTAAATGCCGTTTTCCATTCATCCCCTTCTCTGACCCGGACGAGGTGGTAAGCATTACGCAGGTCGAGCTTAGAGAAGATACGGGCTTCCTGAATGGAATCGGAAACAGAGGAAATCAGGGGAAGAGAGTACTTGTCTTTGATGGTGATTTGATTGAGGTTGCGGTAATCTATACAGGGTCGCAGGGTTTTGTCCTTCTTTTGAACAAAGAAAAACCCAGCACCAACGGGAGAAGACGAGGGGCGGATGTGTCCCAAGGAAAGGGCCTCATGGATATAAGTCTCCATGGCGCCCTTCTCGGGACCGGAGAGATTGAATAATCTGCCCTTGGGTAGAGGAGCCCCATCCAACAGGTTGATAGAGCAATCGTACGGTCTGTGGGGAGGCAGAGAATTGGCTTTGGTCTTACTAAAGACCATACGAAGATCGTGATAACATTCCGGCACATTGGATAAATCAATGTTCTCGGGCTCGATTATGGTGGGCGTATTGATGGCAGGGATAGCTGACTGAAGACAGTTAGCGAGACAATAATCAGGCAATCAACTCCCTATGATTGCCTGAGGTGATTAGCAGAACGGGTTCAGTACAGTGCGTAATAACTGATAGGTGTTGACCACCCAAGCCAGCAGCCTTGACAGGGGCTTGAAGTTTTTCAGTGGGTATAGACAAACGGGCTACAATGCTGTGGTCTATGAGGCTCTGTTCGGCTCCTGAGTCGATTAAGGCCTGAAGGTCTATAAATTTAGAAGCATGGGACAGCTTGACAGGTACGTAGAGAAAGGTTTTATTCGTAGAAGAAACATCACCCACCCGCGGCCTGTCGTCTAGCGGGGGGCTCTGGAGTTTAACCTCGCCCTGCACTGATTAATCTGATGGTCGGTCTTGCCACAGTAGAAGCAAGCACCCTCTTCAAGACGTCGCTGTCGTTCTTCCGGGGTGAGTTTGGAGTGACCGATCTGCATCGGTTCATCCGCTTGACTGGGAGAACCTTCAGGAGGAGGGAAGCCAAATGAGGAATGCAGCACAGCATTTTGCAAGGGTCTTACAGGACTTCGGCGAGGTGGAGAGGGTCTTTCACGTTGTCGTTCACGTAGACGGGTGTCGGAGCGAAGGGCGGCTGTGACGAGCTCTTCGAAGTTGTGGGTCTCTGGTTGAGTACTTAAGTGGTCCTTGATGTTCTCGTTGAGGGATTGGTAGAAAGCCCCTTTTAGAGCGGGGTCAGACCACCCTGCTTCCACCGCCAGGATCCTAAAGTCAATGACATGGTCTGTTACATGACGGTTGCGTTGTTTGATAGCCAAGAGCTTACGTGTGGCCTCCTCCTGTTTCTTTGGTAAATCAAAAACCAGCTGGAATTCTCCAATGAAGTGTTCATAGGTAATATGGGAGATGGGGTTGGCCGCCAGGAACGCCTGGGCCCATTGTAAAGCCTTATTGCGGAGAGAATTAATGATGAGTGTTATTCTACTAAGGTCAGAATGGTAGTACCTTGGGGCTTGTTGGAATATGAGTCTGAGTTGAAGCAGAAAACCGCCACAGGCTTCCACATCGCCGTAAAAAGGCTCAGGCTGAAGGCGGAAGTTTTCCGGAGACGACTCGGAAGCGGAAGTGACGAGGTTGCTGGGAGCCGGAAGTGTAGCCGCGGCGGCAGGAGTAGCCATCCGCTCGGTAACATCCCTTAGCGATTGCGTGAGCCCGTCTAACCGTCGAAACAGTTCCTGCTGGGCGGTAGAAATCTGTGACAGCCTCTGGCTCTGGGGGCCTTGCGGCGGCCCTGCTGGCCCTGGCCTGGGTGGCGGGCTTGGTCGCCCGGGCGGCGGTTGTTCCCTGCCGGTTCCCGTGTGGCGTTGGGGGGATTCCGGCTGCCGCTGCTGCTGCGGTGGGGGTCTTGGGGTGGGGATGGCTGGGCACTCTCCCTCCTTCTTTTCACGTTCCACCATCCATTTTAGAAGAACATAAAACCTCACCTGAGCACTGGTGTTAGCTCACCTTTGCACTAATAGCTTGCATGACTGAATGACTGAAATATTTCACACTAGTTGGTTTTAAGGCATAAGTATGCGTGTGTGAACACTATCTGTTTTGTGTACATGTCGACAGGTGGACATTTTTGCAGCTAGCAGGTGTGTTTATAACATTTGAGTGTGTGTGTGGACGGGCCCCGCCCTTTTTGTACTGCATTTGAACCTTACCATAATGATTAACAACCAGTAAACTTGTTGCTGTATGCTGCTTCATGGTCTTATCCCCCTTCCCCTCCTATTATCACCCCCTACCCCCCCCTCTCTCTAGCGTCCCTCTCTCTTCTTCCCCTCTTTCCTTTTCCGTCCGGTCCAACACCAAAGATTTTCAGACATGATTGAAATTAATAAAGTTTGGCCTCAATTACAAAAGGGGTTTATTCAAACATACCTTTGGTTTGTCAGAAGATTAATAACCCCTCTTGTTAAAGCAAAATATGTCCAACACAAGAGGCCCTCAGCTCTCGTCTGTCTGCCCAGCTGTTGGACAGGACAAGTTAAAGAAAAAAAAAAAAAAAAAAAAGAAATCTGTGACAGAGCGTCAGCTTGTCGGCCCAGGGCGATGCCCTGTTGACTCACGGCGAAACGGAGCCCCTCCGGGTCAGCTGGGTCCGGGGTGAGGCCAGATCGTTCTGTCATGATTCCCGGTACGTGGCGGACCCAGGTGCTGAAACCCAGAAACAAGGCCGGCGAGTAACAGGTAAGAAGAGTTTAATTGGATCCCTCTCCGAGAGTTTTCTGCTTGAGATGGCGATGGTTCAGAGACGGCTGGTGTCGCTCGTGATGAGATCTTCCTGTAGCAGGAGAACAACGTTAGGGCAGGAACGAGAACAGGATAACGGCAGAGCAAACCTAGACGTGAGACCAGGGAAGTCACCATAGAGGACAACGATCTGGCGTTGAATGATGGGGTTGAGTCTCCTTTTAAACAGCAGGGCTGATGAGGTTGAGTGGCAACAGCTGGAGGTGGTTCGGAGTGGAACTGAGATGGAGGGGGAGGAGACTGACCAGACCATGACAACATTCTTCTTTTTAACTTTTTCAAACCCTGCAGACTGTTAAAGAAGTCCGTTAGTGGTGTTCACCTAATAAGTGCGCGCTCCTTATGTGCTGCCTGACTGTTGCAGTTTGGGAAATTAGGCAATTGTTCACACTTTGTGTTCTTATTCACTCAGCGCGTGAGAAATAAAGCATTTAAAAATGTGTTTTAATATTAAAAAACTGTATCATCTACACATGTTACACTTGTTCTAAATTAATTATTGAAGTAATTAAAAGGCTAATTAATTTAGTCAAATATATTTTGATTTATTTCGTTAGAAGTCCTTTTTTGTTAATTAAACACAGTTTTAGTTCTAGGGCATTTTGAAAATTGGATTTAAGCTAAGCATGCTGCTGTGACCTTCTCCTTTATTAATAAAACCTTTTTAACTTCATGAGTAACTGAGGGACTAATAATTAAGAAGAGGACAACACAGGGGTAACACAAGAAAGGCTTAACGATTAAATAAAAACACTGGAAAAATATCATCAAGTTTGTTCTAAAGGGTGTAGATGAAAAAAAACAAACGCACACATGGACACGGAGAAGGTTCTGTGATAAAGGTTTTTAAAAGATGGACGAGCAGATTTGTCATTTTTCTGATCCATGGTTGTAGTTCTGCACGTTGCTTTCACTTTCTTGTTGTTTGTATTTCAGTTCAATCATCAGCCCAAGCGCATACTTCTGTTTGGAATATAAATAGCTCAAATATTGATCCAACGCCAAATGTTTGACTGCATTATCTGTGATCTTCATGTGAATGCAGGCCCACTAAAGGGACAGTCAACAGGAAACAAGCCGAGCCTCCCCAGCAGTAAATCCAACCCCATGACTCAGCTGTGGCTGTGTGGATTCATATAGCCTGTCCTATAATCAGTTGATCCTGCGGTGACTCACAGCTGAAACATTTCTGGTAATGAGACGACCAGAACATTGGCACTATTGTCTTATCACCATCCATGTATATATTTGCTTTTGTGTCTTTGTGTTCGTGCCAGTTTGTTTGTTTGTGTGTGTGTGAGGTTAGGAAAAAGAGCTAAAACACCACCAGGCACAATATTGAGGTTTTTATATTTAAAACTTCAAAACCTGGGATATCTCTCTGAAAAATGTTGTGCTGTGATGTCAAAGTAAAGTACGGCTGTTATTCAACTTGTTAAACATCTTTAGTGAAGTCATGCATACCTAATAAATGGAAGTGGGATTATCTGTTAACCACTGGTAACTACAAACAGCCAGTTCGGCTGGTGCACCCAATTAATGCTGCAGTTCTTCAAATGACCACTGGAGGCTGGTTTCAGAAGAGAATCGTATGTGCAGCCTGGTTTTAAAAAACACAATTACAGTGCTAAATTTGTGTTTCCAAAAGTTGTGGTGTTTTGATTATATCCTAAATCAAATGGGTTTTTTGATTGGCAGGTGGGGTGGATTCATGGAAACTTTCACAACACTCTATTCTGCCTTGCCACTAAAATAATCATTAAATTGGGAGGAGTACAACTCTAATATATTAGATTACCTAACATTACATTGGATATGAGTAATTTTGATTTGTTTGGATTACATCCGCTTCATCCCTCGTGGGAAAATTTGATGAGAACATGCCCTGCCTAGATTAAGTTTCATTTTGGCATTACCAAAGCCATTACCTATTGAACTCTTTGACTTTATGTTCTTTATGACTCATGTTTATTACACAATTACTGGTATGAAGCCCATTCAGATGACTGTTGTCGAAAATATGGGGCTATAGACAAATAAAGCAGAATTGTCAACTCATAATCTGTTGTGAATATGTCTACAGTTTGAAGTCATTTTCAGTTCAACCCAGTAGGAGAGTTGTAAATCTTCAGCTACTATCCACTACTGTATGTGGGATCAAAACTGTGGTAGGGAGCCAGAACAGCCCCTGTTCTTCCCTCAGCATCATTATTGTTGGTAACAAACCCAGACAGGAAGCTGTGATGGTGAACCTAAAAAAGGTTTGATTTTCACTGGCTAAGGTTTAATTCACAAAAAAGCAAACCTCTCAGCTCAACATCAGCAGAAAAAAAAGCCGTCATACCTCAGCAGTCTGGTTTCCATGGCAACCATAGCCAACACTGGGATACCATGATTCTCGCCCCAAAAAACGCATGGTAAAGACGATAAGACGGGGGGGGGGGGGGGGGTGTCTAGGGCATCACAAGGACAAAGCCTTTGGGCAAATATTAGTGTATGTTGTCAGCTGTGATCAGCAGACAGCTGAAGGCAGAACATACCAGTTATTGACGCGCCTTTGAACTCACAAGAAACAAACGTGAATTTATTCTTCACCAAAGGAAAACATGAACTTTTCTGTTAGTGTAAATAAAGATGGATGAACATCAGTACGGTACGCGGTAGAATAGCTTTAAACAAAGGTTTCTGTGTAGAGTGGTGTATTAAATATTGTTTTTATTTGCTATGCAAATGTGTACCAACGATTGGTGGTCAGTTTTCCAGGTAGAGCTCGTCTGTCTGCTAACGGTCATGGGTTCAAATCTGGAGCTGGACGGTCACAGTTCCCACTGGAATAAACCCAGCTACACTTCCCTAATGACTGTAGAAGAAACCCGTTAGTCACTAAAACCTTCGTCCCAACTCCCTTTAAGGGGCGGATACGGTCTGTCTGCAGGTGAAAAATGGTCAAACCTGTTCGGACGTAGGTGATAGACCGCTCAGCTGTCCTGACGCTGCAGCTGTCAGGTCGTGGCGAACACTGAAACAACACGTACAGGTAAGTAAGGGAGAAGTAGGTGAAAATGTTCCAAATTATTTTTACTGCGCAAGGAGTCTGTTAGTGCTCTTCACGTAAGTGTGCAGATTCCCTGTGTGCAGCCTGAAAATAAGACAAGTGTTGTTTGTGTTGACATTCCACAGGCGTCCTACGGGCACTTGCGTATCACGTGCACACCTGTGTGTGCGATCAGTAAGGAGCCCCGTACTCACACCTTAGAGTTTTGAGTAATCTTTTTTTTTTCAAAAGAATCCGCTTAAAATGATAAAAAGTGTCAGCAAAATATTTCTATTTAGATCCATCAGAGTTTAAATTTCTGAAAGCATACTTTAAAGAACCAAGTGTTTGAAGGGAAAGGGCTCTGTGATTGGTGGTAAACACTTCAATGTTGATTGCGATGTTGATGAGGAAAACTGGTGCTGCACACATTTCACACTTTTCATGATTATACCAGCTGCTGTTGGAGAAAATTTGAATGGACAGAGTGAGGAGCTCAGAAGGTCACGTGGAGGAACAAGCTCAACTGATTGAGCAATCTAACAACTAAAAATGCTATTAAATCAAATTATTACCAACTAATGCATGATATAGTACATATTTTTCAAACTTTTATTCACTTACATTTCTACAATGTCAAGCTAAAATGTGTTCTCTATAAAACTGTATTAAAAAATAACCAACCTTCAGATGTAAAAACAACTCTTTCTTGAATAAAATTTCATTTTAAAATTGAAAAGTTTTGTATTGAAAAGCTTTTCGGGACCATTTACTCAACAATGTGATGCTTATGATAACTCACTAATTTGATTGTGACGTTTCATCACCATTTCTAATTTCTTTGTTTCCATCAACAAGCTCATTTCTCTCAGTTTCCATGGAAATGGGTATTTTTATATCAATATGATTCCAACTGTTGAAGTGCTTCTTAACAATCTTAATTTAAACCGTGACTCATAAGTTAATGAGTCATTTTCGGTGTTGGAACATGAACTTTGAAGGATGTCGAGTCTCAAAGCTCAATCTTTGGGATTGTGATAAATATTCTAGTCCTAAATGGTAAAGCAGCTCTGCTGGAGTGAATTTGCAAAGCTTGTGCTTAATGATCTACTTTGGTGGGAACTTTTTTACACAAAGTTAGTTGAATTTTCTGGCCTTATTTCTTGCAGTAGGTTTAATTTTTTTCTGTTACACAAATTCTGAAAAACTCAAATAAATTATTCATTCAAGCTCAAACTTCTTTTTTTTAAGCCCAAGAAAGGTCTCACTTTTGTTTTTTACAACAAAAAGCTGCAAATAGTATAAAATGTAAAGTTTTTTCTCCAAATAAATTACTACCTGCATGTCAAGAGCGTCACATCAAATTCTCTTTTATCCTCACAACCAAGACTGTAGAAGTCCTTCTAATCAATAAGCAAAGATCTGTTGGCTTGTTTGTTCCGTTAAACTGAATTATTGCAGTGGTTTCTGTTTGCATTTGTTTCTGCCCTAAACCCTTTATGTCACTGTCACACCTCCTTTGATTTGTGATTTGCTGCTTCCTGTTCTTTCATTACTTCCTCTTTGGATACGTTCCCATGGTTTCACTTGTTCTCTGTCCTCGTTCCTCATCCTACGTTCGGTGCCACCGGTTCTTTCATCGGCTTCCAGCCTCAGAGTTTGGCCTTTCTGGTTCTCCTTTTAACGTTTATTTAAGGAATTGCTTTTATTTCTGTTAGATCGCGCTCAATATTCTGTATCAGGGTCTAAACAAAGTGTCTTTTTGGTGACCCTGATTTCAAAGCCAGGATGAGGGTAAACAGAGGATGACACTAAATGTACTTCTAACATGTTGCTTAATTTTTCCTTTAGATATGATTTTTTTGTTTTGTTTGAATACCCTCCTTTTTTGCCTTCAATAATCAAAGCTTAGATAAACAAAAGATTGCACCCATTTCTACTCCCTTCACAGTCCATCATCATTGAATAAGCATTTCAATACAAATAGCTGGTTTAGAATATGTCTTGGAAATGTCAATTTGTTTTTTAAATAAAAGGTTTTTAATGCATTTTTTGGTCTGAGATTATGGTAGATTTTTTGCAGGAATTTACATTGAAATTCAAACTGCAGCGGCATTGTGGATTTTCAAACCAGAAAAAACAGATTTAAGAGACAGATTTTTATCAGCTAAAAATGAAACATGACTCAGTTTGGTGGGATTAAGATACCAGGGAAAAGTCTGTCAAACCCAAACTCCTCTGGCTCACATAAGACAACCTTCCTTATGGTAATAAACCTCAGATCACCTTCAACACTATTCCCATTTTTAGAATTTGGTGAAGTCATTACAGTATCTATTAATACTTATAAAGTAGCAATAATCAATACTTTCTAATGTAAAGTTTGCGTTTCATATTTGATCCTGTCACGTGAAGCTGTTGACCTCTGGATTGGGCTCTGTCATCAAATCGACAGGATGTGGCATGACTGGTCCTCCAACTGTTGTTCTGATGAGCCAAGTGCAAACTGACAAGCCATCTGACTGTTGCTGACTCACACGTGCACACATGCATGCTGGGAAGAAGTCTGAACCTGGAAGACGGAAGGACCAAAATCCAAACATTTCTTCAGTTTTCAGCCCGAACCCCTGCGACGTCTGGTCACCGTAATGTAAACAAAGGGAAGCGTGTCTGTTGTTTATCTCACCGGAGCGTCAGTCTGAGTGGAAAAAAAAGTACAACAGAACTAAACCGGCATGAATTACTGACAAGTTACATTGATGCTCAGTAATGCTTATCTGTATCTTCTACATTGATCCACTGTAGATTTGTTAGTTGCGGTTAGATAATTAGATAATTACAACTTGAATTTAAAAGATCATTTTTAAAGTGTTGATCGGAAAGAACAAAGATGGCCGGGGAAAAAAGATAACTTCAATCATGGTATAAAGCCTCAGGTGAGAAGAGTGATGCATTTGTGCAGACGATGCAGACGATACAGACAATGCAGACGATACAGACGATGCATACAATGCAGATGCTGCAGATAACGCAGTGGGAACTTAACAAGGTGTGCTGTACCTGTTATGAATGAGTTTGAAGTTATGAAGCCATAAGGGTTGTGTCTGGATGCCTTCTTGCTTGCTGTGTTGATGGACAGACTGGAATGATGTCAGACAGGAATGTTTGCAGATGACATTGTGATCTGCATTTAGAGAGGGGAGCAGGTGGAAGAACATCTGAAGAGGTGGAGGTTTCTATAGAAGGCAGAAGAATCAAAGGCAGATAAATGTCAGATTTACATCACTTCATTTTGGGAGAAAGGGAGAGGAAAGGGGAGAAATTTTCCATTTTTGGCGGTGGAACCATCAAAATCCTTAATTTTAGACAGCAGAACTCAGGGGGAAAAGGGTAGAAGAAAGAGTCAAGGATATTGAACTCTCTGGAAGTGACAACAATAGAGGAGTTTAGGAGTGAATCCATCACAGGAACATCTCATGGAGTACGGGTTGAATTGAGATTTTCAGAGAAGAGAAGGAATCAGTTTAGGAATACTAAGGTTACAGCAAGACCTAAAGGAGGACCTTTAGGGGTAAATGGAGGCAGATAACATCGGTGAAGTCGCCGGTGACATAACTGACCATTTATGCGATCAACGTGAATCAATTGATTCTGGCGTAGAGAAAAATGGCTCAAAATAAAGTGTTGCATGTTGGCAAAAGCTGCTTTTCTCTGCCGCAGAATCTGCTTATTTACATTGGTTGAAGTTACGGTAGTTGAAAGAATGTAAACATTGGAGCTAGAGCTCAGATGTGAAAGGGTTTTACCCTGCTGGGGTAGCTGGGGCCAATCCCAGCCACTGATGGGCAAAAGCAGGAAACACCATGTCTTATGATTGGCTTGTTTGGTTTCCTTTACTTTAATTTTTTCTTTTTCTTGTGTTTCTGAGCAGGCTGGCTGTGACTCCGCCCATTCTCCCATGGATCCTGTGGAGCAGTCACAGCTGCCTGTACTTTGCTAATTAGCCACACAGCATTTAAGGAATCCTCCCTTAGCTTGAACGGTCGGTTCGTCCTGTTTCATGTCTAGTTTATGATGTTTATGGACTTCATGTGTTTGGTTCGTAAATTCTTGGGACTTTGTTACATCTGTGTTCGTCGTTTCTCCCTATTATTTGGTTCTCACTTGTTTACCTGACCATGACACCTATTAAGAGTTGCTAGTACATCGCTGCAGGTAATTACTATATTTTATTCTATTATGAAAAGAAAAGAAAAAGTTGGAAAAAAATGGTAATCTTTCCAAGTGAATCTGCTAAGTTAAAGGCCTGTTATGACATCATAACTAAGACGCTTTAATTTTTGTATAAAATTTTCTGTCAGATGCTTTTAAATTAAGACTGGCTTTATATTTTGTAGCTGCCCACTTCTATTATCTCCATAAAAAGGAAATAATAATCTGCATTAGCAGTTCATATGCTATGACCCAGAAAATAACCCTCATTTTACCTTTTCACAACAGGGGGAATCCTAATTATACATATTATTTAGCTGAATGTGTGTGATAGCTGGATAATTGGGTCATTTTGGAGTCAGTGATGGTGACCTAAATAGGGCATACCGCAATTTCCCTGTTTCATAAGGTTTTAATTATTTACAGGCTGAAGCTGCTAAGGATGTGGTCATTGTCAAAGCAAATGTTTTAGTTTGGTTTTGTTTAAATTTTGCTGTTTCAGGTCTGGATGACAATTAATTACCTCCTCTTCAACCCAGAAAAAACTGAGGTCATTATACTAGGTCCTAAAAATCTCAGAGATGCTCTGTCTGATCGGATAGTCTCCCTGGATGGTGTAAGTATAGCCCCCAATTCCACAGTTAGAAACCTTGGGGTTTTATTTGACCAGGATTTATCATTTAAGGCTCACATATCTCAGGCGTGCAGAACTGCCTTTTTTCACCTGCGGAATATTGCTAAGATCAGAAATATACTTTCTAAGAGTGATGCTGAAAAACTCATCCATGCATCGAGGCTGGATCACTGTAACTCCTTGTTAGCAGCGTGTCCTAAGAGTTCCTTAAGAAGTCTCCAGCTTGTTCAGAACGCAGCAGCTAGATTGTTAGCAGGAATCAGCAGAATAGATCACATCACTCCTGTGTTAGTTTCACTGATTCTAGAATCAAGTTCAAAATCCTCCTGTTAACCTATAAGGCCTTACATGGAATGGCCCCGTCCTACATTAAGGACCTCATAGTCCCTTACCACCAAAACAGGACACTTCGCTCGCAAAATGCAGGACTGCTTGTGGGTCCTAGAATTAGTAAAAGTACAGTTGGAGGTAGAGCGTTTAGCCACCAAGCCCCTGTCTTATGGAATAAGCTCCCAGTTCATGTAAGAGAGGCCGATTCAGTTTCTACATTCAAATTTAGACTTAAAACATTCCTCTTTGGACAGGCTTATTGTCAGACTAGTTAGTATTCAGAGATTATTTAACTTAATGTTAGTTTGTTTAAATTAAACTTAATAACAATAACAATTAGTTGTTAGTAGGCTGCTAGAAGTTGAAGCTGGGGTAACTATGGTGCACTGGGGTTCTGTCCTCTTTTCTCATCTACTTCTATCCTCCTTCTCTTCTCTGTTCTTGATCATTATTCATCATTTAGTTCCCTCTGTTTGGTGCAGTGTCATTCATGTTCTCTCCCTCATTCCCTCTCCCCTCCGGGTGAGTGGGAGTGCTTCCAGATTCCAGTTGGCTCATCTGTGCTCCTGTTCCTGACCCTGTACCTCGTCTCTGGCTCGCCTCTACTACTGCTTCTACACCTGGCTGTGGTTCCTGTCTCCGGCTCGAGTCGCGCCCCCGACTGTCCTCCCAACTCCATCTGGATGAAGCTCGTCTGCTGAACTTTAAATATGTAGTTGTAGGGTTAAATAAGTTAATTCTTCTCTATGAGTTCTGGTACATTGCCTGTCCGTCCTGGGGGAGGATCCCTCCTTCATGTGGGCACTCCTGAGGTTCCTTCATTTTTTCCGGAATCCAGTTTTTTAGGAGTTTTTCCTTGCCGCGAAGGGGGTTCTAAGGGCAGGGATGTCCAGCTTAGTTTAGTCAGTTTGTTAGTTCATTTTAGTATTTTCCTATTGAACTCTATATACAGTAAACCCTTGTTTTTCGCGGGGGTTACGTTCCAAGAAGAACCCGTGATAGGCAAAATCCGTGAAGTAGAAAACCTTTATTTTTTTCTTACAATTAATATACAATTAAATACTCTATTATACATTGAAAAGAAAGAACAGACCATTTTACAGGCTCAAACATTTGTTTCACAAATCAAAGTACTTGTTTTTTCAACAAACAACGTCTGTACTGTACTGCCAAATAATAATTTTAATCATCGATGTGAACAGAAGGCTTCAAATTGCGGATATTAGCCCCGCCCATCGCGACCCGAGTAATTGGATTAAACGGGAGAAAATTTAAAATGATTATGAAAAAAATACAAAGTACAGTCGGACAAATAGTGACTTAGGTATATTTCACTGCTCTTCAGACTGAGCAGCTGCTTCCTGACTCCTCTCTGCAGTGTTTTCTTCTTTTGAAGCCCGCGGTGCAGCTGTGTTTGTTCGGGAGAAGAACATAGTGATAGGCAGTTGTTGTCGCTCCTTTTTCTATGGGTTTTAGAGAAAATCGAAATTGCAAGAGAATTTGCCAGTACGTAATGTTAATGTGGCAAGCTGTTTTACGTACGTGTACATATTAAACTGCAACGTTATTGACGCACAGGTAGAGAAGAAGCGGAGTGACTTTTTAGCCAATCAGAATGCAGAACACAATGCACGATGCAAATCCATGAAGTAGCGAAACCGTGAAAAGTAAATCGCGTTGTAGCGAGGGATCACTGTATTCAAGATCCTTTTGATTTTATGTTTAACATTTTCAATTACCTATACGAAGCCCATCGAGATAAAATTGAATTGATTTTAATCCTGGAGGAGTTTGACCTACTTTCTTATTTATGGGAGTCATAAAAGAACATCCTGAAGAAAAAAAATCATGTTTTTAAGATGTTTGTCTTTCATATCATTAAGGGTGTTCTACTAGACAATAATGCCATGCTGCAGCGTTACATGGGAAAAATAGAGATTTGTTCCATTTACATGTATCGTTCATTTATCAACTTTAGCGCTGTAACAGCTTTGATTTAATTAGTGTTTGGGCTGCAGAAAAGTCACAATTATGACAGAACTGTTGCTGCACACATGCTGCACAAACAAAAGGTAAATTCATGCTGAATTTCATAAGCTTCTTTGGGTTTTTTTTTTAACACCCTCCAGTCGCAGTTTAGTTTTATAATTTGATAATATTTCATAGCCATTGATGTTTTGCTTTATCTGCTTCGCAGACACTAAACGATTTTTATAAGACTTATCGTAAAGGAACTAGCCAATGGTAACTTTAAGGGGGTCAAGTAAACTCAACATTTTGGGTGAAAAAAGCCAAAAACACAGCTTCACACTTTTATCCAAGCCTCCGCGTTCTGTTCTCAAACCACAGAATGAACTAAGACTTTCTCAAAGATCCCTGCGGGTCTACAAAAATGAACAACAGTCAGGGCACATTTCTTGAATATTCATTGGAATCCTTTAATCAGCTGCAGTTAAGAAACTATACAAAACATTTTCTTACACTTAATTGTTGATTCCAAACTGTTCCATCAAACCATGAGCAACAAAGCAGAGGACATCATGAACCCTTTTGTACTGGATCTCATTGATCTCCTTCTGATGCTGCATAGACATTGTGGACCAGACTTCAATTGTACCCAGCACCAGGCCCACAAGAAGACCCCAGAACTGGGTCAGAGCGATGTAGGAAACATGGGACCAGGATGGATCAGGAACGAATCCACGAGAGGAACAGATCATGGTAGATGTTCTTGAGATCAGTGCAGGGAATCGGATGGTTTCAGACCAACCACTGCTTTCTGATGACCTCTGACTCCAACATGGCGGTGTTCGTATCGTGAAAATGGCGACTGAATTGACTTCATTTGGTTTAAGCTGGAAGTAAATATTTTTTTTTATGGATAACGTCAGACTCGCTCCACTTCTTAGATACAGTCAATGGTTTGACCGGTCAGTGCACCAAACCCAGTTCTGGCTTTATCTTCGCCGTACAAAATCCTGTTTGGTTCTTGAGACGTTCTTGGCATGTGACTGATTCAGCCCTTAGAGAGCAGAACCTGCAGCAGGAAAAACACAGCATGTAAAAAGGAATAGAAAAAGTTAAAAAGAAGAAAAAGAAAAAAAGGAACCACAATAAAGGATACACATAGTTTGGGTTAAAGATGATTGATCTGACTGTGTGTCGGGGTTTGAGAACCCTCTCTCAAACAAGGACTGTGGATTTTGAAAAGCAACAATAGTTCAGGTAAAAGAAATGTGTTGAACTGAACATCACATTTGTATTTACTGGCTTTTTTTTGTCAGATTTCATTTTGAGGTTCTCAATTTCTTTGTCCCAGCTGCTTTGTTCTTTTTGATGGTAGTCATTTTGCACATTTTGTGAGCAGCTGAGTTTTGATAAATGTTCTGTGCATTCGGATGCTCTTCATGCATGAGGTGTCTTCTCTGCTCCTACTTTTCATGTAAGGGGAGTAGTTCTTACCACGACAGTCTCCCTTTGTGGCCCCTGCGGCCATGTGCCATGCGCGGCGCATGAATCATGGGTTTCGCTTTTCTTCTGTCTGTCCTGCTGTCTGTTTCAGTTTCACCAGGAAAACGCACATGCTGATGCTCTCAGAGGACTTTATGCAAAACTGCACAAAAACTGAATCCGTTGTTTCTGTATCAGATAAGTTCAGCATATTTTCCCCTCATATGTCGTTTCCAAATGTCCCAAACAAATTTAGACAATTTGGGTCCTTACGTAAAATTTTTAACCCTGTAATTACATTAAGGAATTGACGGAAAATCTATATATTTTTTGGAATGTAGAGGTTCTTTTAACACTTAAATATAATTTACAAAAAAAAAAAGATTTTGCAATTTTTAATGAGTTGTGATTTGTTAAGACTTTGCTCAAAAGGTTTAAGTTGCAAAAATATTGACATGAGTGTTCAGAGGGAAATAAAGCACCTTATTTACCCGCTGTCTCAACTTTTAAAAACCCATTTTATTAACTGCACACAATATTATTGACAGTATACATTCATCTTAAAAAATGGATGGCAATAGATGACTTAAACTCTCCTTGAAGTCTCAAAAAATAGCAACACTTTTCCCGCCCAAAAGGTTTTTGATATTTCACGGAAGCAGCCATTTTGAAATGGACAGGAAAAGCCCCTTTACTGCCCCTAGTGGAATGAGGATAAAGTACAAGGCAGAAAACATGGACCTACTTTTGTCCAGTGAGTTTTTAAGAAAAGTTTGGGTCATGCTAATGAGATAAGGGTCTCAGAAAAGCGCGGATCCATTGAGG
This sequence comes from Oryzias latipes, assembly GCF_053564925.1. NCBI lineage: Eukaryota > Metazoa > Chordata > Actinopteri > Beloniformes > Adrianichthyidae > Oryzias > Oryzias latipes. The sequence goes on along the minus strand of NC_136237.1, from coordinate 41,546,708 downwards.
GATATATACATGTATTAGTAATATACAGGATTTATTCATCAAATTAATAGAGAATATCTCATATTATAAATATTCTAAAATGATCATATTCTTAAAAGTAGCTTGTCCATTGAAAATATTCAGTCTGCTTCTTGTGGATTCACACCGATGATGAGCAGCAGTGAAGATGAAGAGCTTCATTGTAACAAGCTCAGGAAAGAAAGGATCTGTCTGAGCCTGTCTGGAAGCTTGAGGTAGATCGGCCTGAATAAATGAACAATGATTGAGTGACTTAGACCCACCGGATGAAAGAACCATAAGCAGAGAGAAGTAATCAGGACACGAGCAGGGAACCGGTTCTTTACGTTACTGCATTACAGAAGGTTGTCTTTGAAAAAAAGAAAGGGAAGGCCCGGCAATAAAACACTGATAGTTTCAGGCATCAAAGGTTCACTCATTGTCGGAAGAGCAAATTTCAAAAAAAGAAAAGCAATTAAAAGCTCAAACAGAAAATATAAACCTGAAAAAACAGCAGCAAAATGTGACCTCATGGATCGGCTGATATCTGTATGTTGACGTTTTTTAATCATGAACATGCTAAAGGTAAAATCTATTTATTTTTGTACTTCTCACCTTCTGAACAGTCTAAAGAAGCATGGACTAATCTGTTAAACCTTTGCTGAGTGGAGTCCAATGGGATGAGACTGAAATCGTGCAGCCTTGATGGAGTCTTGACTCAACGCAGAAAAGAAATCAGATTTTTCAAAGTGTCTTTTGATGTGCTTTTCCTTTGACTCTTATGCATTCCCACCATATTTCTTCAAAATCAAATCAAATCAAAGACACTGACACACTTCCTCTGTACATGAACTCATAGAAGGGAATAATGCTCAACGTCGCTGAAAATGTGTTAGGCCCGATATGCAACTGATGCGAGACCTTGAAAGAGCGGCAGTCATGACGAATTCCCTTTCCTCGGAGAGCCGACTGCTTTGTTCGGAGTTCTGACGTACCTGTCAGCCAGAGAAATACTTCTCTGGTGGAGTTCTGCCACAGAGACCTTTCAGCTTCATGCAGAAAGCAGCTCATTCATTTTCTCCACACTCCTCCTGGAGTTTACAGCTGTAAAAAATCAACGTTTTGTTATCATTTTTTCATGATAACCAGAATAAAAGATTATAATTTGTTGTACGTATCCTAGAGACAAATAAATCTTGTAGACCAGGGTTCTCAACAGAGCATGAAATACGATATTCACTGCTTTCTATTTTTGTAATAAAACGCCTCAAATGTTAATACTAAAGTATCTCCTCACAGAGATTTATGTACTCTTATTGTGTAGTTTTTGAATTATCAGTACATAAACAATGTCATGTACCAGTTATGTTATGTCGTTATTAATACTATGTTAATGTTTATTTATCATAAATTTATATAAAATAAACTCAAACAAATAAAAAAAAGGAAAAAGAAACTCAAACAAACTCACCGCACTCCACGAGCACCTGGCAGCACGAATGAACCAGCTGCTAAGAGATGGGACTCACCCCGAATGGCTAACGGAGGGTGGAATGACCCTAATCCAGAAGGATCCCTCAAAGGGTGCAGTCCCATCCAACTACCGGCCAATAACCTGTCTCTCCGCAACATGGAAGCTCATGTCAGGCATCATTGCAACCAGGATAAATAGTCACATGGATCAATTCATGAGTAACACACAGAAGGGCATTGGTAGAGACTCCAGAGGAGCCAAACACCAACTCCTGGTTGACAGAACAGTCGCTTAAGACTGCAGGTCACGACACACCAACCTGTGCACAGCCTGGATTGATTACAGGCCACTGATGTTAAAACACAAAAGCTCCTCACCATGCATGGAGGGTTCCATCCCAAATCCAGCACCCTGAGACTGTATGCTAGTCGCAAGGAAGGATGCCGAGGACTTGTGAGCATGGAAGCCACTATCCAGGATGAAACATCCAAGATCCATGAGTACATAAGCTCAAGGCCCCAACTGACAGTGTGCTCAGTGAATGTCTGAGGCAATGGAGAGCAGAGGATACAGTGCTGGAGGACAGATCCTCATGGGAGGACAAACCCCTGCATGGGATGTACCACCGGACCATAACTGAAGTGGCTGATATCAAGAAGTCCTACCAATGGCTAGAAAGGGCTGGCCTACAGGACAGCACTGAAGCACTCATCCTGGCAGCTCAGGAACAAGCCCTGAGCACCAGAGCGATAGAGGCTCAGATCTACCACACCAGACAAGACCCAAGGTGTAGGCTGTGCAAAGAGGCGCCTGAAACAATCCAGCACATAACTGCAGGATGTAAGATGCTGGCAGGTAAAGCATACATGGAGCGCCACAATCAAGTGGCTGGAATAATATACAGGAACATGTGTGCAGAATATGGACTGGAAACCCCAAGGTCAAAATGGGAAGCACCTCCGAAGGTGGTATAGAACGAGAAGGCAAAGATCCTGTGGGACTTCCAGATCCAGACTAATAGGATGGTAATGGCAAACCAACCAGACATTTTAATGGTGGATAAAGAACAGAGGAAAGCCGTTGGGGTGGATGTGGCAGTGCCAAGCGATGGGAACATCAGGAAGAAGGAACATGAGAAACTGGAGAAATACCAGGGACTCAGAGAAGAACTGGAGAAAGCATGGAAAGTGAAGGTGACAGTGGTGCCTGTGGTAATTGGAGGACTCGGGGCAGTAACCCCCAAGCTGGAGGAGTGGCTACAACAGATACCTGGAAAGACCTCAGACCTCTCAGTCCAGAAAAGCGCAGTGCTAGGAACAGCTAAGATACTGCAGGACCTACAAGCTCCCAGGCCGACCCCAGCTTGGAGGAGAAACCACCCGCATATGTATATATATATACTAGATTTTCGAATATGTATAATTGTTTAAATCTTTGTAGTATTTGTGTTCATATATGGAAGAAAAAAGAAAAAGAAAAAAATTCCGTTTGTGTTTATAGCGCTTCTTGTGCGTGAACGTCCATCCATCCATCCATCTTCCTCCGCTTATCCGGGACCGGGTCGCGGGGGCAGCAGACTGAGCAGAGATGCCCAGACTTCCCTCACCCCAGCCACTTCCTCCAGCTCCTCTGGGGGGACCCCGAGGCGTTCCTAGGCCAGACGACAGACATAGTCTCTCCAGCGTGTCCTGGGTCTTCCCCGGGGCCTCCGCCCAGTGGGACATGCCCGGAACACCTCTCCAGGGAGGCGTCCAGGGGGCATCCGGACTAGATGCCCGAGCCACCTCAGCTGGCTCCTTTCGATGTGGAGGAGAATCGGTTCTACTCCGAGCTCCCCGCGGGTGGCCGAGCTTCTCACCCTATCTCTAAGGGAGCGCCCAGCCACCCTACGGAGGAAGCTCATTTCAGCCGCTTGTATTCGGGACCTCGTTTTTTCGGTCATGACCCATAGCTCATGACCATAGGAGAGTACTGGAACGTAGATCGACCGGTAAATTGAGAGCTTTGCTTTTCGGCTCAGCTCTCTCTTCACCACGACGGACCGATAGAGCGACCGCATAACTACGGACGCCGCTCCGATCCGCCTGTCAATCTCACGCTCCGATCTTCCCTCACTCGTGAACAAGACCCCGAGGTATTTAAACTCCTCCACCTGGGGCAAGGACACTCCACCCACGAGAGATGGCAAGCTACCTTTCTCCGGTCAAGGACCATGGCCTCAGATTTAGCGGTGCTGACCCTCATCCCAGCCGCTTCACACTCGGCCGCAAACCGCCCCAATGCACGCTGGAGGCCCCGGTTCGATGAAGCCAACAGGACAACATCATCTGCAAAAAGCAGAGAGGAAATCCTGTGGTCCCCAAACCAGATCCCTTCCGGACCCTGGCTGCGCCTAGAAATTCTGTCCATAAAAACTATGAACAGAACCGGTGATAAAGGGCAGCCCTGCCGGAGTCCAACGTGGACCGGGAACAGGTCTGACTTACTGCCGGCTATGCAAACCAAGCTCCTACTCCGGTCATACAGAGACCGGACAGCCCTCAGTAAGGCTCCCCGGACCCCATACTCCCAGAGCACCCCCCACAGGATGCCACGGGGGACGCGGTCGAACGCCTTCTCCAAATCCACAAAACACATATGGACTGGATGAGTGAACTCCCACAATCCCTCCAGCACCCCAGATAGGGTGTAGAGCTGGTCCACTGTTCCACGACCAGGACGGAAACCGCACTGTTGTTCCTGAATCCGAGGTTCGACTATCGGACGGACTCTCCTCTCCAGTACCCTGGCATAGACTTTCCCAGGGAGGCTGAGGAGTGTAATTCCCCTATGGTTGGAACACACCCTCCGGTCCCCCTTCTTAAAGAGGGGAACCACCACCCCTGTCTGCCAGTCCAGTGGTACGGTTCCCGACCGCCACGCGACGCTGCAGAGACGTGTCAGCCAAGACACTCCCACAGCATCCAGAGACTTGAGGTGCTCAGGGCGGACTTCATCCACCCCCGGGGCCTTGCCACCGAGGAGCTCGTTGACTACCTCAGTGACTTCAGCCCGGGTAATAGACAGCCCCACCCCAAAGTCCTCACTCTCCGCTTCTTCAAAAGAAGGCGTGTCAGTGGGATTGAGGAGATCCTCGAGGTACTCCTTCCACCGCCCGACAATGTCCCCAGTCGAAGTCAACAGCTCCCCACCTGCACTGAAAACGGTGCCTTTGGAGAACTGCTTTCCCCTCCTGAGTCGCCGGATGGTTTGCCAGAATTTCTTCGAGGCCAACCGATAGTCCTTCTCCATGGCCTCACCGAACTCCTCCCAGGACCAAGTTTTCGCCTCCGCAACAGTCCGGGCCGCAGCTCGCTTAGACTGCCGGTATCTGTCAGCTGCCTCTGGAGTCCCGCAGGCCAGCCAGGCCTGGTAGGACTCCTTCTTCAGCTTGACGGCATCCCTTACTTCCGGTGTTCACTACCGGGTTCGGGAGTTACCGCCGCGACAGGCACCAGAGACCTGGCGACCACAGCTCCGAGCAGCAGCAGAGACAATGGAGGTGGAAAACATGGTCCACTCGGACTCAATGTCCCCAACCTCCCTCGGTACCTGTTTGAAGTTCTCCCGGATGTGGGAGTTAAAGACTTCCCTGACGGAGGGCTCAGCCAGACGTTCCCAGCAGACCCTCACAGTACATTTGGGTATTCCAAGTCTTTCCGGCCTCCTTCCCCGCCAGCGAATCCAACTCACCACCAGGTAGTGATCGGTGGACAGCTCCGCCCCTCTCTCGGGTGAATATAAAGAAAGCGTGAACGTTTTCTTTATATTCTCTTTTTTTTATTTATGTCTGTTCTTTCTTTTTGTTTTGTTTTGTTTTTTTAACATATATTCGAAATAAACTTGTTTCCATTCCATTCCATTCCATACATATATATATATATATATATATATATATATATATATATATATATATATATATATATATATATATATATATATATATATATATATATATATATATATATATGTATATATTTATATATATATATATATATAGTCTCCTGACCCTCCTGACTGCAGTGACGTGCAGTCAGGAGAGGCAGATGGGGCTGTGCCTCACCTGTCATTATGGGAAGAAAAGATTCAATTATTATATTTAATCAGTAATTTGTGCTTTGCAGTCATTTTCCATTTAAATTTACCATTTTTGGGTGTTTTTTTCTTTTCAAAATCGCTGAATTTCCGCATTTGCCGATCAGATACTAAGTGACGTGCGATGAAGCACCAGCCCGCTGAGCCTCACCTTGGATTGCGCAATACCTATGCAGTCAGACGGTACTGCTGTCTCTCTGTATGTCGGTTCAATCACTTGTACTATATGAGCTGAGTTTACATAATTTAGCAGATGTATATGATGTACAGTGTTTGTTTTTATAAATAACTGTATGTGAGGGACGTGTTTCTTGTGCTGAGCGCTAAACGCCGGCAAAAAAGCCGCTGGGTGAGGCCAATAGTTCTCGTGCCTCAAGTTAGGGGGCGCCGGTGAGCCCTGAGATTATGACGCTAAAAAATACTAGAAGAAGTGATAGCAAGCGGCAAGTCATTTTCTTCAGAAGGAGAGGCGCATGGACTTTGTTTACAAGTAAAGGTAAGACCATAATAATGTTTGTGCTTTTTTCTATGCTGCAGTTTGTACATGAAAAAACATGATGAAATGATATTTTAAACAAAACACGTTAACTGTTTTCAATCAAACGGTGAATAAGTTACTCAGTATGTTTTTTTCCCCAACTTTATTGAACAAAGGATTAACATACAAAATCCAGCATCAATGAATCAGATAGAACATCAGCAGTGGTAGTCAATGTCATCAATCCAAACTTTTTGAATCATCTCAAGTAAAAAAAATAAAATAAAATTATCAGAAATATATCCAAAATAGAATTTGCTGATAGACAAATAAAGTATCTTAAAATATATGAAAGGGGATTACAAGATAATAATAATATTTACAATACAAAGTTTTCTTAGAGGGGATTACCTATAAAACAAAAAAGCACAAACTGTTTCAGTCTTACTTGTTTTGGGTGTGTTAATTTTTTTAATATAGTCGTAAAACTGGAGCAACTCGATCTCAAATATGGTGAAATTGTCATTCATCAATTGGATCAAAATATTATATCACAACCCCAATGCATCAGTTAGAACTAATAAACAGACTTCCAACAGGTTTTTTCTTGGAAGAGGAACTAGACAGGGTTGCCCCCTCTCCCCCTCTCTTTTTGCAATATTTATCGAGCCTCTAGCTGCAGCAATAAGACAGAATGAGAGTATTAAAGGAATTAAAACCAAACACAGCCATCATAAAATTAGTCTCTATGCAGATGACATATTACTGTTTTTAAGTAATATACATTCTGTAAATGAAACGGCAACAATCATTAATGAATTCTCTTCTATATCAGACTATTCCATTAATTGGAATAAATCTGTTTTATTACCACTGAACAGTAATGCGGAGCAAGGACTCACAATACCAGTCAAATCAGGCAATATAAAATATCTAGGTATTTATTTTTCCCCCAAAATTTCAGAACTGGTGCAGCTAAACTACACCCCATTACTGAAAAACATACAGGACGATCTAACACGCTGGACCAACCTGCCTTTGTCCCTTATGGGCAAGGTAGCCACGGTAAAAATGAAAATCTTACCCAAAGTTAATTATCTCTTCTCAATGATTCCCACACAACCGCCATTAAAATGGTTCAAAACATTAGACTCATCCATATCAAGCTTTCTATGGAACAATAAACCTGCAAGAATTAGTCTAAAAACTTTAAAATCTGCAAAAAGCTGTAGAGGATTAGAATTACCTAACTTCCACAATTACTTTCTTGCAAATAGATTACAATACATCTTAAAATGGTTAAAAAATAATCCAGAAACTAACTCATGGTTAGACTTGGAACAGGCGTTATGTGGAAAGATCAACCTGTCAGATCTTCCATTTATTAGCCAAATAGTTAAAAAACAGGATTGTTTCAAAAGTATTAATATAAATGCCACTTTAACAGCCTGGTGGGAATTTCTCAAAATATCAAAATCATCAATTCAACCGTGCAAAATGACACCAATCTGGAACAACCCAGACATCCTCACAAACAAAAAAATTATCCACTTCCCAGCTTGGCAAGCAGGGGGCATAAAACAACTAGAGCACATAATTATTGATAGAAGATTCATAACTCCCCAGGAACTTCAAGACAAACATGGAATATATAACTTCTTGGAATATCAGCAACTTAAATCAATTATTACTAAAAAGTTTAAATACAGAAACAACGATTTAAAGCTACCAGATGTAGTTACCACTCTGATCAATTTCTCAATGAATAAAACTCTCTCCAAAATATACAAACTTTTATGCAATTTAGATAACAATATTTCACTTCCGACAACAAAATGGGATGCGGATTTGAGCATCAGCACAGATGAAAGTTTTTGGTCAGAACTTTGTCTAAACACCTTTAAAATGACAAAAAGTCCAAATCTGCAGCTAATCCATTTCAAAACTCTACACAGAATTTACTACACTGAACATGTATGTTCAAGATGGGTCTCAGTAACTCAGACATTTGTCAGCACTGTGACAGTAATCTACCCGACAATTACATGCATGCACTATGGTTCTGCACGCCTGTCCAGGCTCTCTGGCAGCAGGTATGTGCCGATCTATCAGTCTGGCTTAAGGTTTCAATCACAGCTTCACCGTCACTTTGTGTGCTTGGTGACATGAGTGCCATCGATGTAGAAGGAGGATTACGCTCTATCATTTTCATAACTCTTTGCATTGCTAAAAAAACTATTTTAATAAATTGGAAAAGCAAAAAAAATATAAATACAGGTCAACACAGAAATCTGCTGCTTGATCATATCAGCTTGGAAAAAATGTCAGCCCAAAGTTCAAGTAACTTCGAAAGAATTCGGTCTCTCTGGTCTCCCATAGCTAACTCCGTGACTTAGGGGGTGGGGGGGGCCTGGTCGTCGCTGCTCCTTGCCCTTCTGCCGTGGGCTGGGGTGGGGCGGGCTGGGGCGCTGCGTGGTCCTTTGGGCTTGGGTGTGGGGGTGCGTGGTGGGGGGGTGGGGTGGTGGTCTGGCTTGGCTTGGGGGGGTGGTCCCTTTGCCTGTGCTGGGGGGGGTTGGCGGGGGGCGCTGCTCGGGGGGGGGGGCCCAGCGGCGCTGGATGTGTTTCCCATCTACGCCTGGGGCTGGGATCGGCCCTTCCCTGGCTCTGGGGCAGGACGGGACAACCCTCTTGGGGCCCCCGGTCGCTCTGGGTGTCCTCCGCTTCGGCTGCGGGGTCTGGGGGGGGGTGGGGGGGGGGGTCTTGTCGGCCCTGACCTGTGGGTGGGCATTCTTGGGGGGGGGGGGGGGGGGGGTCCACTATTGGTACGGGGCAGGGGGGGTTGACGGGTCGGGGTCTCCGCTGAGGCCATCGGCGGTTTCCCCGGCCGGTTGGCTGCCTCGGTCCCGTCGAGGCCTGACCAGAGCTCTTCTAGGGCCGGCGTTTGGGGGTGGGGGCCTGGGCTTGCTCCGGGGGGGGCCGGCGCTTTCTGGCTCCTCTCTCTTTGTGTGGGGGGGGGGTGCTGGGCCTGGGGTGTCGGCGCCTTGCTGGGGGGGGGGGGGGGGGGGGGGACAGCTGTTTGACCACCTTCCTCATATAACCTCATAATAGGGTGAGGGGGTGGGGGGCTTAGCCTGCGATGAGCCTTGGGGGGGGGTTTACTAGGCAGTGGCCCCCCTCCTATGGTTGCCGTATGGAGTGGGCCACCCCTCTTTCGGTTTTATTTGCACCTTAGACATGTAGGGCCCTTGGTAGGGGGGGTGCTTGGACATCACTGCCAGCAAGCAGCGGATGTCCTCCTAGCACCCTACCCGCCAATTTTAACCGCACCTTAGACATTTAGGGCCCCTTGGTGGGGAGGGTGAGGGGACGTCACTGTGAGTAATCAGGAGATGTCCCCTTAGTGCCCTACCCGCCAATTTTAACTGCACCCCCCTTAGTACACACACCCCTCCCCCCTCAATATATACATCCCAACATAAACACACACACATGCACACACACACCATCTCAAACACACATACACGCACACACATTTTGCAAGGAAGGTGGGACCTGGGTCCATCTGTCCCCTGCCTCTTCCCTGGTGGGGGGTGCGGGCCCCTTTGCAACGGCGGCCGTGTCCCCGCGGGCCGGCTTCCTGGGCCCGGCGGTGCTCTCTCCGCGCGGTGGGGGAGTTCACATTACATCTGAGCCGGGGGTGTCTGGTCCCTGCGGGGTGGGTTCTGGTCCTTGCTCCTGAGTGCTGGGCCCCGCCAAATTTCCAACTGTGGCCGAGCCTGGTCGGGCCATATTTATAACACCCCTTGTGGGCCCTCTTTTTTTCCCCGGGGTTCCCCCCTCCTGGGCGGGGGCGGCGGGCCCCCTGCCTCGCTCCTCCCTGGACCAACCGTGGGCCGGGCGGATGGCTGCCTGGAGTGCGGAGCGGGTCTCCCTTGTGGGGTCCTGGCTCGTACCTGGGGTTGGGGCGGGGGGATGCCCGGAACTCCTGGGTGGTGGTGGGGTGCTCGTTTGGGGCTGTGGGCGTCCTTCTCCGGTGGGGCTCTGCGTTGGGTTCTCCCGGCGCGGCGGGGGGGCTGCTCTCCTGGTTGGGCTGGGGCGGCGCTCTCTTTCCCTCCGTGCTTCCCTGGCCTCTGGCTCTGGGGGCCTTGCGGCGGCCCTGCTGGCCCTGGCCTGGGTGGCGGGCTTGGTCGCCCGGGCGGCGGTTGTTCCCTGCCGGTTCCCGTGTGGCGTTGGGGGGATTCCGGCTGCCGCTGCTGCTGCGGTGGGGGTCTTGGGGTGGGGATGGCTGGGCACTCTCCCTCCTTCTTTTCACGTTCCACCATCCATTTTAGAAGAACATAAAACCTCACCTGAGCACTGGTGTTAGCTCACCTTTGCACTAATAGCTTGCATGACTGAATGACTGAAATATTTCACACTAGTTGGTTTTAAGGCATAAGTATGCGTGTGTGAACACTATCTGTTTTGTGTACATGTCGACAGGTGGACATTTTTGCAGCTAGCAGGTGTGTTTATAACATTTGTGTGTGTGTGTGGACGGGCCCCGCCCTTTTTGTACTACATTTGAACCTTACCATAATGATTAACAACCAGTAAACTTGTTGCTGTATGCTGCTTCATGGTCTTATCCCCCTTCCCCTCCTATTATCACCCCCTACCCCCCCCCTCTCTCTAGCGTCCCTCTCTCTTCTTCCCCTCTTTCTTTTTCCGTCCGGTCCAACACCAAAGATTTTCAGACATGATTGAAATTAATAAAGTTTGGCCTCAATTACAAAAGGGGTTTATTCAAACATACCTTTGGCTTGTCAGAAGATTAATAACCCCTCTTGTTAAAGCAAAATATGTCCAACACAAGAGGCCCTCAGCTCTCGTCTGTCTGCCCAGCTGTTGGACAGGACAAGTTAAAAAAAAAAAAAAAAAAAAAATATGGTGAAATTGGGAGTTGTTTTTTTTTATTCTACACTTATGCATGTAAAATTTGTAATGGAGAAGTAACAAACTGTTTTCTACTTTTTTAACATCCGAATTAAAATATGAGACTATTTGTTTCAAATTTAAAACAATGTTACAGTTAAATTTGCTGTTTACAAAGCGTTCTAATTGGTTCCAAAATTCACGGGAAAATTTACAAAAGTATAAAAGATGAAGAAGAGGTTTTTGTTTGCTATGCTGATGGACAGGCTGACAGACGAGGTAAGACAGGAATCTCCCTGGACAATGATGTTTGCGGATGACATTGTAATTTGCAGTGAGAGTAGAGAGCAGGTGGAGGAACAGCTAGAGAGGTGGAGGTTTGCTCTGGAAAGCAGAGGCATGAAGGTCAGTCGTAGTAAGACAGAATACATGTGTCTGAACGAGAGGGATCAAGGTAGAAGCGTTAGGTTACAGGGGGCTGAGGTGGAGAAGGTGCAGGAGTTTAAGTACTTGGGGTCAACAGTTCAGTGTGATGGGGAGTGTGGAAAAGAGGTGAAGAGGCGAGTGCAGGCAGGTTGGAGCGGGTGGAGGAAAGTGTCAGGAGTGTTGTGTGACAGAAGAGTGCCAGCAAGACTCAAAGGAAAGGTGTACAAGACAGTGGTGAGACCAGCTCTGCTCTATGGGTTAGAGACGGTAGCAGTGAGACAGAGACAAGAGGCTGAGATGGAGGTAGCGGAGATGAAGATGTTGAGGTTCTCCTTAGGAGTGACCAGGTTAGACAGGATAAGGAACGAGTACATCAGAGGGACGGCTCACGTTGCCTGTGTTAGCGACAAAGTCAGAGAAGCCAGACTGAGATGGTTTGGACATGTTCAGAGGAGGGATAGTGGATATATTGGTAGAAGGATGTTGGAGATGGAGCTGCCTGGCAGGAGGGCAAGAGGACGGCCAAAGAGGAGATATATGGATGTCTTAACAGAGGACATGAAGTTGGCTAACGTTAGGGTAGAAGATGTCCATGATAGAGTGAGGTGGAAAAGGATGATTCGCTGTGGCGACCCCTGATGGGAAAAGCCGAAAGAGAAAGAAGATAAAAGATGAAGAACTGATTCAGGGAAGTTACTCAGTATGGTTCATATGTTTGTAAATCTGACTGATGACGTCAGTGCCTCACCAGCCGTTAACCTCACCGCACGTCACTGCACGTCACTATATATATATATATATATATATATATATATATATATATATAAATACATACATACATGCCAAAGTAGAACATTTATCTCTGCATGTTATGTCTCTGCTTTTTGCTGCAGCTGCGGCCTCCTCGACTTTCACAGCCTCCTATTCTGCTTTCTTTGTATAGCCATGTTTTTCCAGCTTCATCATTTTTTGGAATTTATTTTTGACAAAAGTAAAAGTATTTTACAGGTTGATATTACTGAAGCATGTGAGGATTGTGCACTTTAGTCTGGGTTTCCTATTGGATTTGTGGTCATGTTTTCCTCCTGTGACAGTCGCTGCAGGTTCATAATCAACCACAGCTGTTTTCATTTGTGCAAATGGTCCTCAGCCTATAAAAGATTCTGGTTTTCTGATCATCTGTTTGTCTTTCTGTTGTTTCTGTGTTTTTTCATGGGTTGATGTCTTGTTCAAGTTAAATGTTGAGATTTCTGTTTCCAAGCCCAGTCTCCTGCATTCTGGGTCTAAACCTCCAATTTCTGACAAAAGAGAACTATTCTAGTCGTTTTTTTCTTTTGCTTTTGTATTCAACCCAACCTGAAGTTACCATGCTGTCATTGTTTCCAAGCAACACAAAGAAATCTTCTTTCTTTTAACTCCATGTCAAACAGCAATGTTTTTCAAGTTTGAAACCTAAAATGAATGATTCAGTAAATCTGATCCATAAAATCAACTTCCTGAATTATCATGGCAAAAATGTCCCGTTTTTAAACCGGGTAAATTCAGCTAAGAGACTGTTTACACCGCAAATCATCATGTTTTAATTGTTAATTTATGTATGAAATAAGAGAAACCTCTCTAATTATTGAAGATTCATCACAAACTTCTTTTTTTAACCCTCAGAATTTAAGCAAAAATTGGATTTGGATAATAAAGACACAGAAACAACACTGAATAAATGTATTTTTGATTTTTTTTTTTCATTGTGTCAATAATGTAGTATAACTTTAAGGCCACACTTTTTGAGGAAATTTTTATTATGTCTTCCTACTTCTATATATCTATGATGATAAATCGGTATTTTTAATGTTATATTTCCAGTAACTTTTTAGTTCTTACTGTTTATGACACTTTGGTTTGCAATATTTATTTGAATGATTACTTTTTCCTCTGACTTTAGTAGTTTTATTTGGAAATTCTCTCGAGGACAACATTTTTGACAACCTTACTTGTGTCTAGTCATTAAAGAAACAACTGAATCGTCTGACATAGGCGTCTGGAGCAGAAGAGTTTTGTTTTCATGTTTTATTTACACTCCATTTGGCAGAGTATTGCTGACAGATTTGTTGTTGGAGGTGGGGCAGGAACACAGCCTGCAGGGCATCTATGTGCCAAAAAGTCACAACTGGTTGTGTTGCTGTCAAAGCCTAAACTGTAATCTCACTTCAGCTCTGCATGAGGACGCTGCAGGCAAAACAAAGATGTGCAACATGAATCGAAACTGCTTTCAGTCTCTTCATTCTGATCACATAAATGGAAGCATTTGTGGGGGGCTCACCCACTGTCCCTGGGTTCTAGGACAGTTTACCAGGGGGGTATTCTAGAAGGCATGTTTAAACTACCCTGACTTTAACCCTGAACTCTGGCTGAAATCCGCCTGAACTTGCTTACTCTGGGTATGTCTGTTCCAAAAGACCGGATATGAGTTGGCGTAATTACACTCGACTTGGTAACCCTGGGTTAATGCACGTGCATGTCAAGTACATAAGGACATTCTCAATGGATCGCCGATTTCCGGAGTCACCATGGAAACGCGTGGAGAAAAAAAGACAGCGCTATACTTCAGTGAGACGGAGTCTGAGGTTTGAATGACGACGTATAAAGATTATACGTCTATCAAAAAGTAATACGGCGGCATCAGCAAGAGAGTTTTTGCTTGCAGAAGTTTCTGATGTCATTTCTATTTTCATTGTGACGCATATATATATATATATATATATATATATATATATATATATATATATATATATATATATATATATATATATATATATATATATATATATATATATATATATATATAACTTAAATGAATTAATTCAATTGCTAACAAGTAACTGAGTTAAATTTATTCAACCTAATTTTGTGCATCTATCCAACTCAATAATTGTTTATACAACTCAAATTTACATATTTATCTTACTAAATGTCATATTACTCCAATTCATATTAATGTATTGTACTTGTTGAAGTCTCATATGTCGAAGTTTGAGGCTGCAGATATTCTCATTTTTATAACATTAAAATGAGTAATTCAATGAGGATTTGCAATATATAATATGTAATCAGTTATTATGACACTGACAGTAACTTCAGTTCTTATATCATTTTGCTGCACTAGGGGTGCCAAATAAACTCAACATCCTCTCCCTCCCTCTTACTCATGGTGCAGAAAGAATTAGATAACTCTGTAAAACACAGTGAAACGGCTAAACAACTAAACACATTCAGACAAAAACTCACACTTAAACCCAAATCTGTCCAGACAGGCAAAGGGAATGGTATCCCACAATTCCTTGCAGTGCCGATCTAACAGCAGCACCAAAGTTTCACCTACTTAATTGAATTAATTGGAATGGAAGTACAATAACTATGTTTAATAACTATATGTTATTTTTAAATTGACTGACTTAACAAAAAAAAATGACTTATCTTAACTGAAGCAAATAATTAGATCAATGTAAAAAAGTTTATTTTTCCAACATCCATATGTGGTCTTATCACTCAGTTTTATCTGAGATTCATCCACTAAATCATCTTCAAATGGACATGCCATCCTGCTTCACTTCTCGGAAAACAAACTAACCTTCAACTAAACCTGCTCCAGACCAGGTTTAGAGCATGAGTTGCTATGGCAACATACCTCTGTTTTGGAACTGAAAGCTGAGGTTATCCGCTTCCTTAAGGCCCGTACACACCGTGACGAATATTCGCCAGCCGTTTTTCGCCAGCGTTTTTCAACACGTTTTTTGTGTTCACACCCAGGCGATTTTCGCTGACGATGAGCTGAGCGAACACGCAATTTCATTCCCTGACATTAGATGGCACTTAATGTAAAACAGAAATACTCCTGTACACAAGGTGGCGCTGCGCAACTTTACGCTTCTTAAATTCGCTTGTCAGAATCAGACAAATAAAACATGAATATTTCAAGCACCAGTAGCTTCAGTTCCAGCGATGAAGAAATTATTGTTCTGTTGAATGATGAAAGACGCCGATTTTGGGTACATCCCATAGTTACGAGAAGAGAAGAACATGGGGAGTTTTATTGACTGGTACAAGAGCTGAAAATGTATCATGAGCGTTTTCGGGGATATTTTAGAATGTCCGTCATTATTTCTTTGCGGCAGTGTAGACGCAACTTGGCGTCTATCTTCTTTCCTGGTATGTGTGCTCAGAAAGGCAGTTTTGTGTTTGAGCGCCCCCAAGTTGTGTTTTACTGTAACTTCAGAAGCCCCAGACACGTGTGCAAAAGCGCCATTCTCATTGGTCGTATAGTTTTTGACGCGGTGCATCAAACCAAAAAAACGAACCCAAGGCTTTTTTTTAAAAATGACGCTTTGGCGCGTGGTGTTTTTCGCGTCGGTATGCACACTCACTTTGGTGCCCTTTGTTTAGTCACGAGGCGTTAAACATCAGCGAATATCGCATGCGAAATTCGTCCCGGTGTGTACGGGCCTTTAGCCTCAAACTTACCGTGGGAGCTAGCATAACCTGCTTTTTAGAATACCCCCAGGGCACCACAAGGCCAGGCTGAAGCAGACTTCCATTCTCTTACAAATGTTTTTAAAAGAACTTTTGGACAAAAATGGAAATATGGACTCTTTATTTCCCCAAAATCATTAAGTCGTATTTATGTAAGATTCTCCTTAAAGGTCCTACTCTGATCATCTTTCAAACTATTTTCAAAGCGCTCCCAGTGGTCTTTTAATTTTTAATTAATAATTCATTAATTTGTATTAAATATTTTATTAAATTAAAAACGTGTCCTTCCTGTTTCGGCAGAGCAACAGGAGTTCACCAGAAATTCCCCTATGAAATTTGGGCAGGACCGTTGGCACAGATGTAAGCCTCTGCTTATTTCCCATCTTCTGTTTTGTTACACTCTCTCCCAGTACCTTACAGCCCCTCACAACTCTGATGTGCAGGGAAAAATGGCAGCAATATCAGAGCTATCCAGCTGTACAGTTACGATCCAGATTCCAGCCAAGACGTGGAAAACAAAGACGTAGATGCATCTATATGTGTGCAAGTGGATGCATCAGAATGGAGCAGAGCAGGGAGACTGTGGCCCGCTGATTGTAGTTTGTACGTAACAACTTCAAGCTTTTTCAAACGGTGTAAATTCATATACTCCTGATTCACCATCAGAAGCGCAGTTTAAATCTTAATTTTCTTTATGTAGTCCATCATGAGAACAATGCTACAAGAATATGTTAAAAACAACCAAAACACAACTTACATCAGAGTGGGTCAGGAGCGACCCCACCTTACGACTCTCCACGGGCCTGGACATCCGTACGGGTCAACCCCAGACAGGATACACGTGACTATACCTTGAGTAAACGTCATTCACCATTAGAATGAGCCTGAAAGATGCCACCAGTACAGATCTTCTGCGGAAGAAGGAAAGCTGGGCCAACCCTCCTGACGTAAATGTTTTAGTACAAAAACACGAGAAAAGAAGGTTGATGTTGTTCTTTCTTTGTTTTCCTTCTCCTCAGAAAACCAGTGAACCTTTAAAGAGGACTGAAAGTGTGAAATGAGAGTTCACATCTCTTTCCCTCGATAAACAGAAAAATCCGTTTAGTTTTTCATGGAAGATAAAAGAATTTATTGAAAGCCAAATATTCATTGCTTTAGAATAAACAAACACGATTGCCTTCTTTCTTTTTTGAATACATTTTTCCATCTGACCTGTTTTGTGTGACTCCTTATATAAAGCTGACATTGTGATGTAAAATTAAGATTTGGGGATTTTTATGGCAATCACAGTTTGTACAGTGCCGTGATTAATCCCGCTGAGGCTATTGCTCGCAAGGGAAAATTATATTAGACAAAAGGCATTGATACTATTGCTTTTTTCTAAAGAGCTGCTCCTCAGCAAAAACAAAGTAATGTTTCAAAAACATGACAATCTTCATGTTGCTACACAAACTGTGGTGATCAATGTCTGTGGTTGTATTTTAGAAATCAGACATGTTTTAATCCAAGACGAGCTACAAAGATGTTTAAGCTCGTCTATCATCATGAGGTGTTTTCTGTGCCACTGCAGAGAGGATCCCAGGAGAGAGCTCTCTGTGTTTATGCACTGGAAGGACTAAATGTGTTTCGATTTATCAATTCAAACAGTGACTCTGTTGCACTAAGACGTGAAGTGGTCATCGGTCATCTGTTCGTAAGTCAACACACTCTTGAATGTATTTGAAGGATGTGAGACAACGGTCACATTAGCCTTTCATGGGATTCGGAGATTCCCACCTCAATTAACACCCTCTTATCAGGAAAAGCTGCAGTTGTGCAGACATGTTCTGGAGCACATCCTTCTCTTGGGTTTGGAATCAGGGTTTTTTTTTTTTTTTAAATAGTTCATGATGGCACTCTAATGTGAACTAAACTAAATCTCAGCTTGTCAATATCAGTGATTATGCTTCCGACAAAAACCAGAAAAGCGCCAATGCTGAAAAAGCCTTTGTCAGGGTGACGGGAAGCTTCTGTCCTGCATACGTAGATTTGAGTTTGGAGAATCTTTCACTGCCATTTGAATCGATCAGTTAGAACAAAATGAACAGACGTTGTTACGTCCCTCTTCAGAGAGGAGGGAGAAATGTGTAACATAAAGAAAATTATGAGAACCGGGCGGGGTTAAAGTTGGCCACGCAGCCGTTTCTTCTGTGACAAATAACACTCATAGGGGACTAAAAGAGAAATAATCAACTCAACACCAAAGGTGCAACAAATAATGGGATAACTTGAATTCTCAGGCTTTATAGCAAGGCACTGAATTACTCAAAATGTATACAAAAAGACTACAAGAGTAAATGTAACAAAAAGACAAAACCAGAATCAAAGCTAAGTGGGAAACCAGAAGCTTTCACAAGCTAAGGCCAGGCAGACAGCAGGGGCAGGCTGAAGAACGAATTCCCGCTCAGGAATGCAGCCGCCACTGGAGCAGAGGATCCTCTGAGCTTTTAAGCTTCCCTCCAAGCCAGGCGATAGGTAGCAGCCTCAATCAGCTCTGCAGAGGGGCGGAGTCAGCAGCTGTGCAGGAGCTGGACTTCTACAGGAGCTGAGAACACATATGCATACACACACACACACACAAGACAAGCAGACAACTACCAGGGGTCGTAACAGACGTCCAACGGGTTCGCTCTTAAAAGAGGAACCAGACACTCCACTTCCTCTTCACCATATTTATTGAACCCCATGCCACAGCAACAAAACAGTGTGAGGAAGGTAAATCAAAACACGCTTATCATGAATAAAGTCTTATGCAGATGATGTGTTCCTTTTCCGCTAACATTCACAATCTCCTGTTTGTAGAGCAGTTACAGTTGTTTATATTTTTAATTTATTTCAGAATATCCCATCAACTTGGTCTGGTCAGTTTCATTTTTACTGAACTATGACATACAGAAAACTTAACTGATGATATTGCTCCTAAAAAAAGGACATTTGAGACTACTGAAGAAGATATGTTCACACGGTCAGCAAGGGTCCAGAACTTGCACCGTATGCCTTACTCACATGCCAACTGTCTGGATTACAGGGGGTTCAGCTATTGCTGTATGTTCTTGGACTGTCCAGGCCCATGGAGGGTCGTAGAGAAGAGCAGCTGCATCTTAAAGGGAACACAAGTAAGTCTTGTAGTTGATTTAAGGCTTGTGCGGCCACCACAAGGAAAGTCATAAAATAGAACATTACACAACACCATTTTGATGTGTGTGGTAAGTTTTATGAAGTATTTCTAAGGCTAAATTTTTATAAGCACTTTTGACGCATGGGTGATTCTGACATACAGTGTTCGTCCGCCACACACTAGTCGTTGGTAAGGTGCAAGTACTGGCTCCTTGCTAACAGCGGACGAATGCCGCACTCACAGGGTGTGCGTGTCATACATTAGTGACTGTAGGACGCCTGTAGGATGTCCACACAAACAACACTCTGTGTGATTTCCTCATTTTTAATGGTCAGGCTCCAGCAAGGAGCACACACTTATCACGTTAACACTAACGGGCTTCTTGTGCAGCCCGCAGGAAGTGGGTGAAAAATGGAAAAACTTGTACAACATGCCTTATGTATTTTATAAATCTTCACTACAACCTGTCGCTTGCAGCATGTCCGTACAAAAAAAATTGCTGTTTCTCTCTTGACCATTTTCCGCCCACAGACAGCCTGTATCCACCGATAAGGGTAGATGGGACTAGGGCCTTACTAGCACAGGACTAGTATCACCCGTATGTCATGAGTGTCTGTGACTTTATAATATTGGTATGTTCCATTATATAATGTCCCTTGAGGTGGACTTAAGATCCTCAAGGGAACTGCAAGACACACCTGTGTTCATCTTAAGATATGGCCCCTCCTCTATGTTCCTCTATGGACCCCGACAACCCAAAAGCCAACGGCAGCCGTATAGGTGCATCCGACTAAAGCTTTAACTACAAAAACTTCCCAGTTCATATTAACAGAAAATCCGGGAGCATTTTTTTTTACAGTAAATGCACGGAATAGAAGCATTGTGCAACACTGGTTTGCATGAGAAATCTAATTTATTGAATGAAAGCGTGTCTCATCAAATCAAGCATGACTGCAGGAAACAGGAGATGAAAACAGAGAAAAACAAATCGAGGATAAGGACTTGAGATGATTTTTCCATCGTATGAAATGCACAGACGTGCTTTTTGACTCAAATAAAAGACATTTCTATGAATGTCAAATATTGGAGTCTATTTGCATTTAAATTTTTAATCTTTCCCTTTGACATGTCAGTTTTACTTCCTTCATTTCAATCTTTTTCAATAGCATTTATTTTGCCATTCCTCCACTTATCTCCATTGAGCCTGAGGTCAAATTCATAATATTAATGCTTAGTTTAGTGCAAAGACAGAGAAACCCACAAGAGTAAGAGAAAAAACAAACACCTGAGAAGTGTTCAAGAGTTCAAGCATCCACGGAAAAATGGAAGCGTCTTCAAACATCCCACTACTGACTAAAATGTGATTTTATTTAGAGATGCTATCATATTTTATTCAAATTCTGGCAGAAAATGAAGCCTGTCATGTGTGTTAATATTCCAAGTTAGTGGGATTTAGGCTGAGGGAAAGAAACAGATTAAAAGCTTTGCTTGTGTCAAATGTTCTGGCCCTGTAAGCTCCCCATCAGCTGCAGCAGCACAGTGATGCTCCCGACAACGAGGCGCCCCACAGGTCCTCTGCACGGCTCACTGACTGAAAGATTTCGCATCCCCACTGATACGCTGAAAACCTCGCCTCAACATAAAGTCATTATCTGCAGAGCGCATAGGAGGCTGGAGTCGTGGGGAAATCAGTTTTTTGTGTGTTATCATGTTTCCCCAGCTCAGTCCCCATACCTGCGTTCTGCAGGCTTCCTAAAGAGGCTGCACAGCCGTCCGTCTCAAGCTTCTGAGTGTTCATGGAGATGCACGGTTACTCAAACATGCATTGGTCTGCGAGGTCCCCTCTGCATGCCCGGGAAAAAACAGAATCTCCTTCCAACAAAAGAAGCTCCTCTTCATCCTTTCTCATCAGAACCTGTTCTGTGATGAAACGCCTCTTTAGTTTCTGCTGCTTGTGAAGCTCTGAACATTTCAGGCTGCAGAACACGAACTCCCAAATGGACAAAAAGGCCGAGAGAAGAGATCCGAGCCGAGAGCCGATCAAAGCTTTCATTCCTTTTTCACGGAATTGCTTTTTTATAAGTTGCACAGAGAGTTATTGGACAATGAAGGTCATCTCAGTGATGTCAACTAAATAAACAGAATTGAGGAAAATTTTCAACCAGCAGGAAACAAATAAACATCAAAGATTCAAACAGTGAACACTAGTAAAACACGTGAGGAGGAAGTATACGAGACGCAGCCGTGTCGCTCAGAATCTTTTATTTTTTCAAACCCCTGAACCCTGCAAACTGCTTAAGGAGCCAGTTAGGCTTCACGAGTCTCAAGAAAACTGCAAGACACATCTGTGCTCCCCTTAAGATGCAGCCGCTCCTCTCAACGACCCTCCACGGACCCAGACAACCCCTAACACCACAGCATCTGTATGGGTCAACCCCCTTATGGGTGCATCTTACTCAAGCTACACACCGTTCTCGCCAACGCGCATTCAAGTGGCTACGTCCAATAACAAAAATTGATGGGGTTTTGCGTTTAAAACTCTCCCATTCAAGTTTATCTGACTGTTTTTTGGCTCTACTTATAAAACGCACAGCCATTGAATGTGTGTTGCGGGTTAAACCAGGTCGGGTTTTGACCAATCGAGGACTCAGCCTTCCACAAATGTTCATCCCTGCATTCTAATGTTTTTGGCTGTTCAATAAAATTCAAAACATTTAAATTCCACCATATTTAATGAAAAAAAAGAGGACATTTTTACCAAACGATGTCTCAAAAGACAAGAGGATGTCCTGAATTTGAAGTCAAATGAAGCAGGTTTGTGTTGCTGGTGTCACGTGACCCCCCTAACATTGTGGGCTATATTGAGAATGATAAAAGGCCGTTTTCTTAGTGACTCAGTTTACTGACCATCCATCAGCTGGTAATATTGCAGCCACATATTAAGCATGACTGACTGTCTAACCGGTGGGTCACAGAAAGGGCTGCTGAATAATTCCTTCTCTGAGTCACTCGTCACTTCCTCTGGTTCAAGGATGCTCGCTCCTCTTCTGGTCATCCTTTTCACAGATGAGTGTCAATCTACACTGTGGGCCCCCAACCCCTGGACCATGGACCGGTATCAGTATGAGGGTAAAGTCCCGGGCTGTAGAGAAATAATTCATTAATTCAGTTTTCTACTATTCTTCTACTATTCTTTAGGTATTTTAACCGTCCAACTATTCAAATGTTAAGCTCTTTCAGCTTTTTCCAGCTATGACTTTTGGTCTTTCAAATCCTTGAACTTTTCAAGATGTTCCATAATTTCCAGGATTTTTGCCTCCATTGAAATACATGGGGAATCCTTGGTGCAGAAGCTCGCGGGTTCAATGCCCGTCTCTGGCATTTTTCACAAAAACATCTTTTTAGTTTTTGCGGTGTTTTCCCTTTATTTATGGTCAACTTTGATAATTTCAATACAAATTTTTTTCTTTTTGGAAATATTATCCTTTAAGTTTAATTTTCATTTAGCAATACAGCATTAACACTGCATTTTCTAATGGAAATTGTGCTCCTTCTAGTTTCATTTTATTTTTTTCTTATTCTGAGCGAAGGTTTATTTTGGAAAACTACCAGATTCCCCCCACCACATCCATATGTGAGTCACTCATGATGCATATCAGGACGCCCGCCTCCGTCGCATTTCTGACTTCTGTTACCTCTTTTTGTTTTTCTTTTTAACTCGTCTTGTCCCGCTGAGCAAACAGATGAGAGCTGAAGGCCTCTTGGGTTGGACAAATTTTAACAATTTTAACAAAAGGAAATACCTTAGAAAAGTTTGAGCAAAAAAAGACAGTACGGAGACAAAAGAATAGTCTCTGACTTTAAACTCTCACTCCAATCTTCTTTTGATCTGTTTTCATGGAGCTCTTCTGCCAGCTTACAGCCCCTCACACCACCAACCTAACATTAACGGTGCTACAAAAATGGTAAACAATGTCAAAGCTATCCAGCTGGACAGTTTAGATCCAGAATCCAACTCAGACGAGGTAAACACCGTGGTAACTTGGTCATCACAAATACAATCTTTTTCAAATGGCATATTTTCATCCCCCTGATTCACGACTATTTGAATGAAGAAATACTAAGAAAAGCAGTTTTTGAGTTCATTTTTATTCTACATGTCCTCCATTATCAGAAAAATGCAACAAGAACATGAAAAACACTAAAACCAAAATTTTCATAAGCAAAAAAAAGAAAACTGCATTTAACAGACAAAACCAGAGTCTTGACTCAAAATGTGGATTTATTGCTACAGTTTGTGTACCAAACCAGCTCTGCACGATATGTGGCAACCGGCTCTCTAAGGTTTTGAGAAGAATGCTAAAGAAATCCTCCGGTAATACAGAAGTGAACTTGCAGCCAGAACCAGTACCTTCTCCAAAAAGTGAGTGTGAAATCAACACGGACATTCTCTCAACTTCCCACTGTGCTTTTTTTACACAAATGTGATATTGTTCTTTTTCATTTGCTGGTGTCATTTTCTCCTCAGCCAGACCCATGGATGAGGATTTAAAAGTCTGCAGGAACATGGGTGAGCTGCATCTTTGATCTGTGAACACTTCGTTTGATCTGCAGACTGTCAGAACAGGACAGACCGCCGTCCGTGATTCCTCCGCCGGTCCGTCCTCTGAATCCGAAGGACTTCCATCAGGATGAGGAGGAAAAAAAACGAGCTTCAGCAGCGATCAAGCTCCTCAATGCCAGTTTTTACACCCTTCAGTTTTAGACTGTACTTCAGAAAATTACACCTCGATACATTTTACAGATTTACCACCGACTTTTATGTTGCTTTTTACACACAAACGCTATTAAATGTTTGTTCTTGGTGTGACTGCAGCTGCTTTATGCATTTTTCTCTACCCTCTAAAGTTAATTTAGCTGAATTACATTTGTTCAACCCCAGAACAAAAAGTTTGTGGACTCTTTAAATTTGCACAAAGTTTAAATCAAACTGAACAAACTAAAAGAATGGAAGAAAATGACAGTGAATGTGGTAAACTGCAAAATAAGAATTAAAAGATAAAACGATTGTTCCTTATTGTTCTGTTGTGTTCTATGCACATCTGTTATCTGAACTAGAAATCCCATGAAAGCAGAAGAAACAGTTCTTTTTCTGATGAACATATTGATAAAATTGTTTTGATTGTTAATGTTTTACTTTATTGTTGCTCTGAAAATTAGAGCTAGAATCCAATGGGGTTTCTTTTCTTTTTGTTCTGTTTTGTTATGCATATCTGTTTTTTTTGTTGTTAAAGAATTTATACGATTTGTGTTGTTTGTATTGTGTCATATTTTAGTATTACAACCAAACCTTTTTGGAGTTTGGCTCCTTAATATATTTGGAAAAAATAAAAGTCAGGAAGGGTTCAGGGAGGATTTGAGTCCCCCGTGGACCTCTCTGTAAGTCCATTTATAAAATGTTTCCAGTCCAACAACAGGAAGGAAATGCATTTTCTGAAAGAAAATAGGACATTTTTATCCATATTCTACCAAGTTCCCCTCATTTCCATCCTCATCTCTGCAGGAATGTCTCACTTGTGTGAGCGGTCTCATCCCCGTGCAGCAGCAGCAGCAGCAGCAGCAGCAGCAGCAGCAGCAGCAGCAGCAGCAGCAGCAGCAGCAGCCTCCTACGTTTCTCCATTTCCTCAGGAAGATGCGCTCTGAGCAGCAGAGGTTCTGACATCTGCCATGTTTTGGTCGTCTTTTTGTGTCCATAGTTCTTCATGGACCTTGAAGCGCAGCAAGATGAGAGAAGTCATTTGCTCGACTCTCATCTGAAATTGAAAATGTGGCTCCATTCCAACTCAGACACTGAACTCAAAATGCAAATGATGCATTCCGCTATTGAGTTGGATGTTCTTCAATCTCTCGTATTTGCATAATGTCCTCCGCTGTGCACACATTCGTGCGGCACATCACACACAAAAAGAGGTGACAGCATTTTCTTTGTACCTCAGCTTCAGTGACATTTCTTTAAAAAGAAAAATTACCTTTACTTCATTTATGGGCCGTCTTGAAACCGTGCAAACTTGTTTGATTTAATTACAAACACATTTTGACTTTACTGCAAGTTGACAAACTAAGGAGAGAAGTGGTATGTTTTCGGAAGAATAAACACTTTCTATTACAAAGAAAATGAAATAAAAACAGACGTGAAACTTCTTCTATAAATTACACATGTTCCCTGGTAAAACGGACATGAATGCTTTTCTTTCTGGTCAGCTCTGTGTATTTACTTGTCTGATCTCATTCAGGGGATTATTTCTATGTTTGTTTACTGGAAGAGAAGCTAAATGCTGCTGTTATTAAATAACCACAGGAATAGGATTAGAAATAAATGGCCAGGTTAGCACAGCTCTGCCCACACAGTGTTGGTGCAGAGCAGCAGGCGTGTGATAAAACTGTCTGTAAGCCCCGGCATCCGGAAATCTTGGAATAATGCAGATCCTTGCTGGTCTGACAGGGGAAACACATGAGCCTGCTGCCAACTAGGGATGGAATTATTTAAAAACAATAATAATAATAATAGAATGTAATAATATTGTAAAATTGACATTTACGTTGCTTTTTTACGACTGGGTTTCAGGCCAGTTTACAAACTTTTTTTTTTAATATTACGACTTTACAGTTGTAAATTTTCGAGATAAAAGTAATAAACATAGAACTTTAAAACTTGCAAATTTACGAGTCTTGAAGTCGTAAATTTGCAAGTTCTTTTAGTTTTTGTTTTTTTTGGTGGCATGTCGTACTTTTGAGCTTTTTTTTTCTATTTTTTTCCTACAGATTCATTTGTACTGTGGAGTATCTATGGAGTCAAAAAATTTTTCCTTTTTTGGTTGCTGTTATTTCCTACAACCCAAAAAGAGCAAACAAAAAAATAGCCTTTAAAGCCCAGAAAAATAATTATTTTGCGTTCCAGGGTTAAATCGCCATGAACATCAGAGACCTGAAGCCAAACTGTCACAGACCCACTCCAGTAAATTGTAGCATTTGTCTGTTTTTGTGTTTTTTTATATATAAACATACCAGCATGTAAAAAAGAAAATTAAATCTGCCTTTCTAAATATTTGTTTCAAACAGCTTTTTTTAATGAAAAAAGTTTGAAAAAGATCGTATTTTTGATGTAGAGCATTCACTGGGCGGGTCATAAGCTCCCTGCTCTGCGTTGCAGGTTCAAATCCCAGTGATGGTAACTGGTGGTTGAGACAAATGTCCAGCACTGTTTGCCCTGAGCCAAAAGTGTTTTAATGCATGTGAGAGTGTGATGTGAGCTTTCCTCATGGAATTGTTAAAGATTGCAAGAATGTGCTCTAAGGAACCCTTCATGTATAAATGCAGTTTACAGTGTAAGAAACCAGAACTTTACACTGGTAACAACAGTATAATGAAGGATCTTCATGTTTTTTTGTTTTTTTTTTTGCTTCTCGTCACATTCATATCATATTTTGGTAGGGATTTGTGTTTGATGCCGGGAAAAGGTGTCCTTTTTTGCTACGAAAATGAAAAAAAAAGGAAAAAGATGATTCAAAGAAGAATTATGTCATGCCTTGGACGCGAGGCAGACCCAGATGCTGTAACCCGGAATAAAAACACAGGTAAGTTAGAAGGTAAGCAATACGTTTTATTTTTGTAGCCTGGTTTGGAGTAGTGGCGTGGCTGGAGGTTCTGGCGTGATTAGGTTTCCGTGGCGTGACTGGAGGTTTTGAAGTGGTTTTTGGCCCTCAGGATTTTCAGGAAAGTAGCGGCTGCTCGTGGAGAGCTCTGACTCAGGTGACACTTGTGAATAATAATCCATTAGGGCAACGAACTGGCGATGAATGCTGGTGAAGAATCCTCTGAAGTAGCAGGCCGGTGATGAGGTCAGTGGTCACAGCTGGGATGAGTCAGGAGCAGAGCAGAGAGGGGAGGGGGAGTAGAGACTGACAGAAGCACCATGACAAATTAGTTGGCAAAAAAACATTTGAGCTGCATCTCTTAATCCTCCAGTCTTTTCTGAAATCGGTTCAAAGGGAAGTAAAATTTAAAAAGAGAAAGGTTGACTACTTTTATGCCTTAAAAAATGAATGACAGAATAATAATATGAGGTTTTGGATTTCTGTCCAAATTGCAGAGATATAAAAAAAAAAAAAGAAAACGGCCTGATGGCTGATGACACACTTTTGCACATCCACCTCCTCCATCCTCCCTAAAATGACATTCAGACATAAACTTCAAATGTCAGAAAAACCAAAAACATTTTTGAGTCTAAGAGAGAAGGATCGGGTCATGGTGCCTCGACTCTTCATCCTTGTCCCATTAGCTGTTTTCTGTTTGTCCATTGTGTCTTTTTTCTGCTTTGTGATGCTCATGTGTTCATGTTTAAAGATTATTTATCTAAAACTCTCTGCAGGGTTTCAGAAAGGAGAAGGGGGGACTTATTGATGGAATACTTGCTGGATAAAGGTCACAGTAGAGCCACTCTGGACTTTTCATCATCGGCGAACCTGCTGGTGATAAATTCAATGATTTCCTTCTAGATCAAAAAAAAGATGGAGTTATGAAGATGCTGAATCCTATTACAGCTTATATTTATAACTAGCACACAAACACATCCGAAGAAGTCTGATCAACATTGTCTATATTTATAACGCAACTAAACACAATTAAAACATTGAACAAAGGGCTGTACATTAAAATCTTAACATGATTTGAACTATTTTGAAATCAATACGATCTCAAAATTTAAATAATTTTAATTTGTGAAATAGTATGTTGGTTGGTTGTATGTAGGAATATGCTGTAATAATTCTTGTGTTTTTTTGTTGTTTTGTTTTGTTTTATTTAGGAAGAGGAACACAGAGTGTAATGTTGGTGTCAGTAATAACTCTAAACAGAGCAGATTCTGCACTGTAAAGGCTTTCAAAGCAGATTGAAATACATCCAGCACAAGTTTAAACTACCAGCTCTGATGCAAACACATTGGAAATAATGTCCTTCTCGAAACAAGTTAAAAAAATACAGAATATAAAATGTTTATCCTTATTACAAGTGACAAAATCTGACGATAGAACTAGCAGAATTTGTTTTGGTAAAAATTGTTAAAATGAATTCTGATGTTCTGCACTTTTAAGACAAAGTTCAATATTTTAAATGGAACATATTTAGATTTATCATGCTGGAATACAGAAATGTTTTGTCCCGAAATAAGTGTGTATTGCTCCAAAAAAGGATTTATGTTAAAATTTGAGTTGAATGTGAACTTTTCTCCCTTAAATCTCCTATTTGAGCTCCACAAAAGTCCAAAATTCTTGTTTCTAGGCGATAATCACATTAAAGAAAGACTATAATCACATATTTCGAGAAAATTGTGTGTAAAACATTGAAAATGCATTGGAGTCAGATACTTTCTTTAATTCAAACTGGTCTTTTTTTTAAACAAAACTATTGATACCATCTAAAGTAAATGAGAACTTCATTAGAGAAATTGCTTGAAATAGAATGTTTTAAAAATTAAATCTTTTAATAAGATTTTTAGGATTTATTCTCTCAAAGGAAGTTATCAAATCTCCATGAAAAGTTAGTGGCTAATTAAAAAAAATACTTTTTAAACCAGAAACAAGGCAAAAATCCTTGGTGAGAATTTATTTTTTGCAGTTATAGAAGAATGACCTACATAGTTTCAGCATTAATTCATTCTTTATTTGTCTCACTTCAAAATGCATCAAGAATCTGTCTGAGGCCCAGAGATACTGAGACGAGCTTTTCTTTTTAATGAATTAAATGTTTAATTAAGTTTGATTTTTTATTTCCTAAACTGCTCTAGTTTAAAGTTTCTCATATTGATGATATATTTTATTGCCACCAGTTTTAAGTCTGACTGAAAAAGATGCAGAAACTCCGCCATTCTTCTAAAGGGGAAGCAGAGTTTGGCTGAGGAGTCACAGTTTAAGTGTTAACTCTTCAGCTGTGACTCATGAAATGTGACCAAGATCCAAATGCCAGCTCAGTGACCTACTTACTTCATGTGAGAGTTATCTAAGAACAAGAAAACGGCAGAACAGAGCGGATCCTTCCTGACCCACATCTGAGGAGCGTCTAAGTGAAATGTTGTGTTCAGTCTGTGGGAGCATCTCTGCAGAAAGAAGACGTGTTTTCATTATGAAAGGAGTGTTTTTGTGGAGAGAACATTAGGTTTTGAAGCTGAACTGTGTCTATTTTTTCATACTGTCAGCCAGAGTAGCTTCATTATTTTTGTTCAGTTGTTGCACTTCTTTTGTTCAAAGAAGCACACACATCTTTTTTCAGCTTTCATTTTCTTCGCTGCAAATCACCAAAGTGTTTCTGCTTTCTTCTGTGAGCCCACTTGTGTTTGCAGGGCCGTTTTTCACAAGATTGCTCTTTCATTTCTTAGCTGTAGTCCTGAAAACCGTTTACCCGTGAAGTGGACACACGTTTTCCAGCAGCGGATAACGTGGCTCCAGCTCTCCATTGTGGCTCTGTCTCTGCCTGAAGTGCTGCTCGCCGCAGTCAGGAGAGAAGACGTGATGGAGACCGATACACAGTTGGAGACGAAAGCAGAAGAACGCCCGAGGACAGAAAACTTAAGGAAAAGGCTTGAAAAGAGACAAAAATGGAATAAAAGAAAAGCATAAATGGATTCAGCAGAAGACGTTGCTGTGTGGAAAACCTTTATTCAGAAGACAGAGGCTGATTTGAACTGACCTAGTGGTGTGTTGCCCGCATCTAACACAACATTTGATGTCAAACATGCATTTTATGGAATCTTTATTTCATTTTCAAAAATGCTGGCAGAAAAATCCTAATTATTTTGGTTTTTAGGGCTCAGTAGACGAGTTTATACATTAAAACCACTCTTTAAACCCAATGATAGGCTGGAGCCCTGACTGAATCATTACCATCTGTTTTCCTATGTAATATTTTAGTTTGATAGATTTATAGATTTAGTGATTTGAAGTGATATAAAGAGTTTAGTTGACTTGTTGGGATGGTCTTTACACTACAATTATCTTAATATTTGTTCATATGTTTCATGAAGCTAATTAAGCTATGTGTTACGGTATTGCATGCAGATATTTAGTCTATTATTAACTTACCTGTTATTAGAATTTACCTTTAAAGATAGAATTTTTGTTCTTTTATCTGTATTTTCTTAAATAATTTTCCATGAAAAGTGCGTCACATACATGATTTTTTTCTTCTTTGTTATTATTTTACTTTTTTTTGCTGCTATGACATATACTCTGGAGTGACTTACAGTCTAAAGAAATACGATCCTCCTTAATTCTTCACTGAAGATAAAAGCTAACTTTAAATAACTTAATCACTGCAGCAAATAACCAAAAGACTTTAACCAAACCCATTAACGGGAACTAGATTTTCTTTTTAAAATACAAATTTACAAAAACGGCCTCCGAAAGTTTGAACTCAAATGTAGTTTTTTTGTCATTTACATGTTGAAAATGGCCATTTTAATCTAATTTATCACACACCAATTTTGTTTTTGGAAGCAAAAGTACAAAACCAACAAACAATGGGGCCAAAAAAACCATGTAATTTGAAAGACGGTGGTTTCTCGCCGTGTTGCAACCTCTCTGTTTCTGTGATTTCTTTCAGTGCCTTATTGCATGTTTTTTTTTGTTTTTTGGTTTTTTTCAGGGAACATGGTGTTCTGAGTCCTGATTGCCTGCAGACCGTGCCAATAAATCTCCTTTGTGCAGTGTCTCCTGTACAGAATGTGTCCAGTTTGCCAAATCTACATACATCTTCATCGCGGCCAGATCTTTGTTTTTATTCTGTAATACTGGATTCATGTTTTAAGGTTTGAACTTGTAGACTTTATGAACAAGAGGTAAAAGTGTGAAAATGTCTGTCTAAGAAAAGTGTGGAAAATGTGTAGTGAGGAGTTTTACAGCCTGAAAACGTCTCTAATCCTACTTTGTGGATCGCTGGATATTTTTAGGATGTAAACGCGCCATAATAGAGGGAACACTGTAAATCAATACACTGGTGTTTCGTCTTTAGTTACAGTTTCATAAATGACGGTGGACCCAAACCACTTGTGACTGTGCTCATTTAGTGTGCTTATGTGAAAGGTCATCAACATTAAGTGAGACAAAACTATGAAACCGTAAAGTAAAGAGTGACCAGCAGATGCTTTGACACAAATGAACTGGAAACCAGATGTAAATCCAGAGAAGGAACCAACAGAACAAAGCAGCTTATTCAAAACACCAAACAGAGAATGACTTAAAAAAACACTCAAATGAACCAAACCAAATGAACATGCATACAGACCTGGTTTGATATGCAAAGAAAACAGAAAAAAGCCCTTAAGAGAACTTTTATGCAACAAAATATATGAGCTATTTATATTATTTAAGGTGTGCAGACTTTTTGAAGCTCAGATCTGCCACAAATTCCCTTTTGTGG
The DNA here is from genome assembly GCF_053564925.1 of Oryzias latipes. Classification (NCBI taxonomy): domain Eukaryota; kingdom Metazoa; phylum Chordata; class Actinopteri; order Beloniformes; family Adrianichthyidae; genus Oryzias; species Oryzias latipes. The sequence continues at coordinate 41,515,136 of NC_136237.1, read as the reverse complement.
AAACATCAGGACGGCCGAATGACATCAGAGCATCACATGACTGATGAGCCGAGATCAGAGAGACATGAAATGAAGCAGAATGAGGGATTCCATTCTCATTCAAGGCAAGGCAAGGCAAGGCAAGTTTATTTGTATAGCACAATTCGTACACAAAGTAATTCAAGGTGCTTCACAAAACAGAAAAATGCATTAAAATCACAATACATCATAGAATAATCAACATAAAATTTACTTTAAAAGAAAAGGAAGAAAAAAAAGATTTAAAAAGAAAGGAAGGAAAGAAAGGTGCAGATAGGACCTTTCAGTCATATACACGGCTAAACAGAAATATTTTAAGTCTAGATTTGAACATGAACACAGAAGAGGCCTGTCTTACGCCTTCAGGGAGGCTGTTCCAGATTTTAGCTGCAGAATATTGAAACGCTGATTCCCCTTGTTTAGTTCTGACTCTGGGAATCAACAGGAGGCCGGTCCCCGAGGTCCTCAGAGTACGAGATGGTTCATATGGCACTAACATGTCAGAGATGTACTTTGGTGCGTGGCCATGGAGAGACTTGTACACAAGCAGAGCTGCTTTGAAGTCTATTCTTTGAGGTACAGGGAGCCAGTGCAAAGACCTGAGCACAGGACTAATGTGATCATACTTCCTGGTTTTGGTCAGGACTCGAGCAGCAGCATTCTGGATGTACTGAAGCTGTTTTACAGCTCGTTTGGAGAGGCCGGTGAGCAGGCCGTTACAGTAGTCTAACCTACTGGAGACAAATGCATGGATAAGTATCTCCAGGTCTCGCTTTGAGATTATGTTTTTGATTTTGGCAATGTTTTTCAGGTGGTAAAATGCCGCTGATGTTACTGACTTGATATGGCTGTTAAAGTTCAGGTCAGAGTCCATGATTACCCCTAGATTTCTGACTTGATTTGAGGGTTTAAGAGACAGAGAATGAAGGTAGCTGCTGACAATTTCTCTTTGTTTCTGTGGGCCAAAAACAATAACTTCGGTCTTGTCTGAGTTTAGCTGGAGAAAGTTGTCCTGCATCCACGCGCTGATCTGTTGGAGGCAGTGGTTGAGAGAATCCACCGGCCCATATTCACCTGTTGTCAGTGACACATAGATCTGAGTATCATCTGCATAGTTGTGATAAGATATGTTATTACTGCGTATTAACTGCCCTAGTGGCAGCATGTAGAGGTTGAACAGAAGGGGTCCCAGGATCGATCCCTGGGGCACACCACAATTCAAGCCCATGTAGTCTGAGACACAACTCCCAATTTCAACAAAATATTTCCTGTCTTCTAGATAAGACTTGAGCCAACTTAGGGCAGATCCAGAGATGCCAACCCAGTCTTGGAGTCTGTGCAAAAGGATCCCATGATCAACAGTATCAAAGGCAGCGCTCAGGTCTAGCAGGATTAAGACAGAGACTTTTCCATCATCAGTGTTCAGGCGGATGTCATTGGTTACCTTGATAAGAGCAGTTTCTGTGCTATGATGGGGTCTAAAACCTGACTGGAAAACATCAAACGAATTGTTTAATAAGAGAAAGTCAGTGAGCTGTTGGTAGACAACTTTTTCAAGGACTTTTCCTAAAAATGGCAGATTAGAGATAGGTCTGTAATTATTCAGTACAGTGGGATCAAGACCGCTCTTTTTCAGGAGGGGTTTAATGACTGCAGTTTTTAAGGCCTCTGGAAATATTCCAGATTGAAGAGACATGTTAACTATTTGAGTAATTGATGGCAACACACTGTTCAAGACAGACTTTAGAAATCTAGTGGGTAACACATCAAGGCAGCATGTAGACGAGCTCAGACGGGTGATGGTCTCTTGGACAGTTTGGTCAGTGACAGGTATAAAGTGAGTCAGCTTAGAGTGAGTAGGTGGCCGTTCGATAGTTATATGTGTTGTGGAGTTGATGGCTTTTTTAATGCCCTGAACCTTGTCATTGAAAAATACAGCAAACTCATTACATTTAGGTGTACAAACCAGTTCTATTGGTAGCTGGGTTGGAGGGTTAGTTAATCTGTTTACTGTTGTGAACAGGATACGAGAGTTGCTGCTGCAACTTCCAATTATTTCAGAGAAGTACCTTTCCCTTGTTCTGCATAAGATCTGGTTATAAGCGTACAACTCCGCCTTATATATTCCATAATGAACCTGGAGTTTTGACTTGCGCCACTTTCGCTCGGCTCTGCGGCACTGTTGTTTCTGTGCCCTGACTAGATCATCATTCCTCCAGGGAGCTTTCTGTCTATGTTTTCTCAATTGAACTTTCATAGGGGCAATGGCATCCAGAACATTCAAGATGCAAGAAGTAACAGAATTCATTCATTCAGCTCGATTCCATCAATCAGTCACAGTCACTTAGTTGGTCTTTTATTATTGAAAAAGTTGACACACTTTCCAAAGTCAAAGACAAACCAAGTCCAGGGCATTTTAGTCGCTTCTTTAACCCAGAATGACAGCAAAACTTTTGACATGTGATCAAAACTCAAAAACAAGTGATCAACTGTGGACGTTTTCCTTTAGGCCGACTCAAATTAGGTTCAGAACTTTATTGATTTTCATCATAAACTCTTAATAATGAACTAGAAGAGACTGAATGTACTGAAAAAGTTTTCAGCATAAGGTCATCATGTTGGAAATGCAAACAGGGATGTGATGAAAACTATCATCCTACATACTCTTTACTTTCATAAACACGTTTATCATCCTGCCATCTGCAATTTCTGCACCAAGAATGACTCATCTGCCAGCAGATGGGGAGTGAAATATCCCAGTGCGCCTTTCTACAACGATGTGCTGCATGCTAGTATTTCAGAGAAGCTTTTACATCCCATTCCATTAGCATTTTTATCACCCCGTTTGAAGCATAGCCCAGTTTCTGTCAAGCTTTTTTAAGAGACTTTCCTGGTTTGTTTGTCGCCACCTCCCCCAACTTGCTGAAACACTGTTCAACCAGTTCGTTTTACACAGATTTGGCCAATCATTTTCTCCATTAGGCTCAATTTTCTGCATTTTATTTCCCGAAAAGAACTCAAAATCTGTTGTTTCTTTACAACCACACTGGCTGTTTTTTTGTGGTGTTAAAGGAATAGAATAGACAAATCAGTGTTCCGGCTGAGTCCAGCAGAGGGGGACTCCCTTGATAAATGATTATAATGGGACAAAGGCAATAAAAGCAGACGTGATTCCGTACATAAGTGAACCTTTGGGAACTTTTTGATAAGCATGTGACCTTCTCTGCTTCACCAACATCTGTGCTTATGGGGAGCAGACCATGAGGTGTCCTAACGCTTCTGTCAATTTTCAAGACAGTTATGAGGAAAAACGGAGGATGAGAGGGACAGGGGGGGGGGGGGGGGGGGTATGTATGTGTGTGTGTGTGTATGTTTGTGTGTGTGTGTGTGTGTGGGGGGGGGGGGGGGTCGCAGCTAATCAACGGCACATTCAGGAAAGGAGACGTTAGAGGACTGCAGCCATGCAAAAGGATTATTCTCAACAAAGAGTTGTGATTTCTCTCGACGTTCACCTTTAAAAGATCTGGCAAAAAACAACAGGAGTCTGTCAGAATAGACTGTGATTTTGCTTCAGCTGTTATTTTCTTACTGACAGGTTGGGTCATACAAAAAGTAAAAATAAAAAATTGACATCATAAAAAGATTATTTCAGTCATAAAGTTAAACTATTAATTTTGCTAATTCATTGCAGACTAAAACATTGAAAGGCTTTCTCTGTTGAAGATTTGATGGTTATGGCTTACAAGTAACAAACTCCCAAAATGCATTGCTTCAGAAAGTGAGAGTATTTTGAAACAGCTTGACACTCACGGTGTCTTAAACTACTCAAAACACTGGCGAAGGGTCCCTGAACTTCTGAAGTCCCCCATCCAGTGGTGTTTTTGGAGTTTTTTAACGTTTCGCTGATGATGGAGAACACATATAAAGAAATTTAAGATTCAAATTGCATTTCTGAGTATTTCTATATTCAAATTGCCGTGAATCAGGAGCAGATGGAAAATTGTATTTTGAAAAAGAGCTAGTTTGCGACGTAGATAAAACCACTGGGAGGGCCTTGAAAATGGATCAAAAGAGGATCAGTTGGAGTCATTAAGGCATCCCATCATGGAGAAGACTGCTGACTCGTCAGATGTCCAGGGAAAGAGTCATCGACACCCTTCACACAAAAGGTCATTGCTCAACAAGGTGCTGCCTCCAACGATACAAAGAGAAGTTTAAAGGAAGGAAAAAATGTGGCGGGAAAAGCAAAAACTATTCAAGAATTTGGAGGACCATAGGAAGGAGCGGACTGAGGCTGAAGAGCCACCAGGGTTTGGGCCACAAACATCACATTCTGCATGTCAATCCGGTCAGCCTCTAAAAAAAGACCTGGAAATGTATTTATTCACCCTTTTTGAGGGACTTGGGTTCACCTGAATTTATCCAACACGCTATGAGCAGAAATGCAGAAGAAAGAAATGAAAATGACAGATTCATTTAAGATCTACAGGAGCCTCCAGCTGCAATTATTGAAAGTGTTTTTTCTATGTTGCTTCAACGGTTTTATAACGACGGTCGTATTTATTTTAACAACAGTTTGATTTGTTAATTTTTCTACTTATCAGAAAAGCAATCATGTTCTACGAGATGTTGTATTAAATGATGCTGAGTCTTGTACGTGTAAAGTTAATTATTTCCTGATTGAAATAATAATTTAAAAAAGTATTTCTGACTTTTTAAGTCTTCGCCAGAGATTTCTGCAGGAAACATATGATTTCATATTTTGTGCTTAAAAAATGAAAACCTCACTTTGTCGTCATTTATTACTGTATTACTAATATTTATGTCCTATTTGAAGCATTTAAAATTATTATTCAAAGCTGACTTTGCTGTTATTTTATTACCTTTTGATCATTTTTAGGTGATATTTTAAGCTCAAAGATTCTGCCAGTGGGATAAAGAAAAATACCTAGAATGTTGATTTTAAAAAATAATTTTAAGTCACAGAGACATGCTCTCCTATATGAAGATCATCTCTGCTAAACTGATCTTGGAAAAGTGAAAACCAAAAATGTCAAATTATCGCTTTTGCCTATATTTATTTCCTATTTCAAACATTTTAAGTTTTGGTAAGAATATTAAAACTTTGCTGTTATTTTGTTACTTTGTGATCATTTCTATGTCATATTTTAAGCATTTAGACTCTGCTCATATTATGAAAAACCAATTTTGTTTACATTTAATAACTTAAAAAAAATCGTTATGTTTTATTTTGAGTGTTTTAAATGTTGCTCAGAATATTAAAACCCTAGGACAAAAGGCTAGGGACAGTTTAAATTAAAAATGTAAACTTGTTAAACTTAAATTTACGAGAAAAAAGTTGTAACTGTCAAATTATGAGAATAAAGTCACGTCCTGCTGGCCCTGGCCTGGGTGGTGGATGCGATCACCCGGGGGGCGGTTGTTCTCTGCCTGCTGGCGTTGGGGGGTACCGGCTGCCGCTGCTGCTGCGGCGGGGATCTTGGTGTGGGGGTGGCTGGGCACTCTCCCTCATTCTTTTCACGTTCCACCATCCATTTTAGAAGAACATAAACACTCACCTGAGCACAGGTGTTAGCTCACCTTTGCACTAATAGTTTGTGTGATTGAATGAAATATTTCACACGAGTTGGTTTAAAGGCATAAGTATGCGTGTGAACACTATCTGTTTTGTGTACATGTTCACATGTGGACATTTTTGCAGCTAGCAGGTGTGTTTATAACATTTGAGTGTGTGTGTGGACAGGCCCCGCCCCTTTGAGATTTGTATTCTATCTGAACCTTACCGTAATGATAAACATTCAGTAGCTTGTTGCTTTATGCTGCTTCATGGTTTTACCCCCTCCCCCCTCCTATGATCACCCTCCTATCCCCCTCTCTCTAACGTCCGTCTCTCTTCTTCCCTCCTTTCCTTTACTGTCCAGTCCAACACAAAAGATTTTCAAAAACAATTAAAAGGAATAAAGTTTGGCCTCGATTACAAAAGGGGTTTATTCAGACATACCTCTGGTTTGTCAGAAGATTTATAACCCCTGTTTTTAAAGTAAAATATGTCCAACACAAGAGGCCTTCATCTCTCATCTGTCTGCCCAGCTGTTGGACAGGACAAGTAAAAAAAAAAAAAGAATAAAGTCACGTTCTCATGACTTTAAAAGTCAGGCTAAATTCACTTATTTCTCCTAAATGTTCTTTTTTTGAAGTCATAAATTAACAACTTTAAAACACTTAAATTTACCAGAAAAAAAAGTCATAAATTAACAAAAGAAAAACCACCAGAGTCGTCTGTTTATTGGAGCCCAGCTTGACGATGGAAGATGAGGAGCATTTTGTGAAGTTTATTTCCGGATAGGTTTCAAAATCAAAGAAATTCTGAACCTTTTGGTGACTCATTATCAGATCATTGTTAGTTTAGACAGCTTTCCGGGGTTCGGTGTCGGTAAAGCGGAGTTTCATACATAAAAACAGGAACCACATGAGTCCAGTCTGAATACATACTTCACATTTAAACTTAACATTGTCAGCAAATTAAACATAATTGCATATTTTACTACAAAAATTGGCCCCTTTAAATAAACCTATTTACCTCATTGTCAGATTATTTTTTTTTTTTTTAAATAAACAAAGGATTCTACCAGTGGGGTCAGAAAAATGGTCTTGCCAAGATTTCCTATTATTCTAGTCTTCAAACAAGCTTTTTTGTTAATAAACAACTGTCTTGATAAGTTATAAGAATTTATTTTAAAAAAGGGTCTTTTTTCTTTCCTCATAAAAGGTTTTTGCATTGTTCTCTTTATTTGCTGCTTTCCTTAACGCTTGTTTGGTCTCGTCTAATTGGTGCTGATTGATTCATGTTGAAGGGATTTTCTGTCATTCGTCATGCAAAACAGGGATTGGATTATAGAAATTCACTTCCTCCCGTTCCCTTTCAAGCAATTGAACTCATTTAATAATAATATTCAACAGTGTGATGTACACATCCTGTAAGACTAAGAGCCAATATGTCAGTATGATTAAGAGGAATAATTGAATTATTTACTAGTGCGTGTTGATGTAAGTTTGTTTATATGTATTTATATGTAATTAACGCCATGACTAATTATCCTATATATATCTGTGTATAGATGTATATTTCTACTGTTTGGCTGTGTTTTTGATTGCTTGACGGAAACCGTTTCCAATCTGGTCTGCTTCAGCTGTGAATCCTGAGCTGGGCGTTTCCCTGCAGCTCATGAGGAGAGGAGGTTCCGTGGAAAACTGTTCTTCCTCTCAGTCGGTCAATGTGATCCATTCAGCCGTCTGCCTCCATGAATGGATCACACGGATTCAACGTGTGTGGCCTTTTGACCCCAGCAAAAGGAAATCCAGCTGTGATCTTCATGTCTGTCTGATAAGCCATAAACGGGTGAGTTGATCCATACGGAGCAGCGCGGTTCCGGTCATTGGTCGGTCGTCCCACAAACGTCACAGCGTTTTTCGGCGAGTAGATTTCCCATCAAAACACTCGACAGAGAACCGAGCAACGCCTGCTTTTGCATTTATCCAGATGTCACACGACACTCAAGATATTCTTTGAGCCGGTTTCATTTCTAGAAGAAATAAAAACCAGATATTTTTTCATTCAATTGTATTGAAGCACGTTGTCAGTCAGGCATCACTCAGTCCTTGGAGATAAATCTTCAATCAACAACATTTATTGAACAGTGTACAGTCAACGGTTACACACCATCATATCATTCCAGCAGTGTCGACTCTGAGCTTTTTTTTTTCTTCCTGAGTTTTGTAACTTAGCTTTTGGTCTAATTTCCCTGAAGCCATAATCCGTTACTCACATGTGTCTTTCTCCCCACAAATAAAACAAACATCTGTTAAATAAATCGTACAGTATCCATAAAGAATGTTCAGCATTTCATTTTGTTGTAAAGATTTTATTTCATATTGATTTTCAAGAACATTGTTTGATTCCAAAATTATTTTGTATGTTTGGACTCAATCCTCCATCATGCAGAGCCGCTTTAACCCTTTAACATCTCCAAACACCACCTGCTCTATGACGCGCTGGAACTTATGCGCTTATGCGATCAGCGTGAATCACGGATTTGGATGCAAAGACGACTGATGTGCAACACATTTAGGGCGTAGAGTGTTGTAGATCAGCTCAAAGCTGCTTTTCTCAGGTGGCAAAAAAAAAAATCTAAGCTGAGGTTTTGCTGTCAAAATGTGTCACATTTGCAGAATTGTTCTTCCAACAGGCTCCATCCTTCACCAGTTTTAAATGCCGTTTTTGTTTAATGTCATGTTTGATGTTTTTTTGTTAGACTATGGACTTTTTTTTGTATATTTTAATGGAAAAGATAAATCTTAGACACATTTGCTTCCCAAAAAGAGAATAAATGAAATGTATGGTAGGAGGAAACTGACTTTGACGGTTTGAACATTCTGATTCATTTCTGATTTATCTATTGTTTCGCTCAGTAAAAATCTCAAGAGTGATGAAGTTCAACATTAATAACCGACATTGGAGTTTAAAGTGTGAATGCTGATCATTTATGGTCAGACTGTGCACACACACTACACAGAGAAGCCGCGTCTACAGCAGCTTTAAGGGCAATTAATCCCAAGCCGTCTCCCATTTACTGTAATGTAAGGCAGCAGGTTATCTGAGCTTCCCATAAAACGCTGCTGTTTGTGGACGTTGTCTGGCTTTTATCTTCTCTTTGTGTCCCCCCATCATTTTCTGCCTCCTTGCCCCATCCATTCATCCAGCCTCGGCGCTCCTGCCCCCCCGTCCCTTATCTCTTAATCTGCTCAATGTCCCCCTCCCTCTGCTCATGTGCTCGCTGTAGCCGCTCACCTGAACGACTCGCCGGCTGCCAGGGTGATAATGTAAACCTCACAGAGGACAAATGATTGGGCGCGCACACACAGACACACACACACCTGCACACACGTGTGTGTGTGTGTGTGTGTGGGTGTGTGTGTGTGTGTGCAGAAACCACTCGGTCAGCATAGCAACCTGACCCAAAGCGCCGTATACTCAGCAGTTTGATTGATCAAGCGAACACCCTGGACTTTGCCCCAATGAGGAGGACAAAACGCCAAACACAGGTGATGTAAGGGATCAGCAGGACGCCGCGCACAGAAGAGACGAGGAGCTGATCCCTACAGGTGACAGTAGATCCCAAAAGGTCACGCACAAAAGGTCAATTCCTTATTATGCAATTCTTATTGGGCTGGATTGGAATTCTGATAATTTCTTCTTGTCTAAGGAAAACCCTTAATGACAATAATTCTGATTTTTCTTTCACTTTTTTTAATTTTAAAACGTTCCTTTAAATTAACACAAACAGATGAATCTGCCTGAGCTGAATAGATTCCTACAGTTTGAACATTTTGTTCTTTGCAACATAGAAACATCATTGAAGAAATGTGCAGATAACACTTCTTCAGAGGACAAGTGCTGACTGACTTGCTCCCCCTAGTGGTTAAAAATAGACATTGCTAATTTCCAGGAGAAAGCTACAATTTCTTTATATAAAGGAAAATGTTCTTGTTTCTATTGTGTTCTTTTTCCCAAACAAACAATATGAAACATGAATTCAGATCATTGATTACAGAGAGATTTTAGATTTTGCTTGGAGGATCCTGTTTTTATTGCAAAACATAAAAAGCTTACATGCATTTGGCAAACATAAATGATTGATTCATTGATTGTTTTACTTTTATTTTCAAATTCAAACTAGTGTGAATAAAAATGATAAATGGAAAGTGCTCAGAATCCTACTACTGTATATGTTTTATTCCTCCATATTAAACACATCTTTATTTACATACAACACAAAGAAAATGAAGTAAATAAAATAATTATTAAAGTACCAGTGTCCTGAAGTCATGAGTGTCTGTAGATTGTCCCATTAGGCTTCTCATTTTCCAACTTACATGCTTCCAAAAGGTTCTTTTTTTAATGTAATGTTGATATTTTCCTTCATTTTATTCTTCCATCTCACCCCACACACATAAATGCAGTCTTTGTCTGTATACAAGGCTGTTTGATGTTCTCTTTCTTTTCACAGTTTGTGTGTTTTCTGTGGAACATGAGACATGAAATATTCTGCAGTTTCAATTGTGAGTAAGATGGTCTTGTGTACTTTTGCCTGAAACGTTGACCAGAAATCAGTATTTGTGGCCTAAATCTTTCTTATTTCTTTAATTCCTGAGTAACTCTGGACAAAAGAAAGGATTTAAGTTTAACCTTTTTAGTCAGGGGGTGTCCAAACGTATAGCAAAAGTTGCAGAGTTGGTGAGGTGAAAATATTTTTAGGCCCAGTATTTCAGTCGTTTTTTTTCTTTTTTTTATTATTTCATGAACATTTGATGGCAAAGACATAACTCTTTCATTCCTCCCAAAAAACAAATACAAACATTTTTTTACCCAAAACTACTGTCTGTCATGGTACCCCCGGGAGTCCTCTCCTGCCCCTCCCTCTCTGATTCCTCCTTGATTGGACCCAGCTGTCGGCATTCACCTCATCACCTGCACCTGTATTTAAGACGGCTCCAGACCAGTATTCATCGCCAGTTCGTTTGCCCTCTATGGTGCTTACTTGGTCTTCTCTAAGCTCTCGGTTTGATGGTTTTTTTTTTTTCTTTTCATGGTCTTGTTAATTCCCAGCTCACGCTTGATCCAAGTTCTCGATCTGCCTACAGAATTCTCGCATCCATCCACGCTGACCTGGGTCCAGCCACAAGACCATCAGCCTCAAGTCCGTATTCCAGCTCCTCAAAATTCCAGCGCTCTAACGCCATCCTGTCTTCAAGCCCGTTCCTTGCAAATCAAGCTCCACTTACCTCAGAAGTCACTCCAGCTTGGCTCTGAAATCCTCCTCTGGATCTGGCCTCTCTTGCTCCGGTGACATCTTTGCCACTTGTCTCCAAGCTATCAAAGACTTGTCAAAATTAAATCTATTCTCGCCACTTCCAGTGTCCATTTTGGGTTTCAGCGTTTGGGTCTGCTGACGTTACAACCAAGCATGACACTGTCCCTTCTGCAGGCTGTTCATTCCCAGTTTCCTCGTGGTCGATGGGACGTCACTCTCTCTTGGTATTGAATTCTCTCGTTTTAGGCAGACAGTTGTTTCCCTGATATTTTTTTTGCCAATTTCCACTTTACGGTTGACGTTTTGGAAATAAGTGTCACACAAGACTCTCACAATAGTGTAGAAATAGTGAACATTTAGAATTTTACGGCAGGATCCTGCAGTATCTAGATTACATATATTTTATTTCTTTATCCAAGATTTCAGACCCGAGCTCTTATTTTGATACTTTTGAACCCTTAACACCGTTGGACCAAATTGTGGGGAGAGTGAGTCGTTGCATCACTTCTGCTTATGTTTCTAAAGTTCAGGGTTTTTTTTCTATAAAAATGTATATAAGTGTGTATGAGATTACATATTTAAATTCTTTTTTCTTATTTTTTTATAGTCCAGTCATTTTGCTGTTTTCGTAATCCATTGGTTTGATAAAGCAACCCCGCCTTTGGTTCCAGTGACCCCGTGACCCCAACAGGGATAACATGGGTTCTATGGATGGATGGATTCCATACGTATTTACCCATCCTTTGTTCTTTTTTACTTTCGTCTTCCATCCCATTTCAAGCATTTTCAATGTCTACATTTGAACGGGCTTTTTAACCGATGTGTGGGGGTGATGGTGGTTATTTCAACTCTTGGCTCCAACGTCCTGATGTCTAATTTAAGGGAAGCCAGACCATAGTAGTCAGTGGAAACCCGCTCTGTGGCCTTGTGGTAGAGTGTCTGCCCTGTGACTGGAAGGTTGTTAGTTCAACAGGTCAAGTCATACCAAAGGCTCTAAAAATGGGACCTCCCTGTTTGACACATTAACCTCTTGGGACCTGATCTCTGTTTGAATTTTTTGGTTTTTTATAGTCACAGGGCCCCAGGTCCTTGTATGTGGACGCCAGGTCTTAGGAGGTTAAGAGGTCGGATTGGGGGGGGGGTTAAACCACCACATGGATCCAGAGCACAGCTGTCTGTCTCAAACGCACAGAACAAATTTCCCACACCTAGGTGCGTGACGGCTGGTGGGACTGATCTGAGCAGAACTGAACCTCACATTTCCTGGTCTGCAGGAGGAAGTTCGGCCTCTGCCCGTGCCGGTGCAGAGCGAATGAACCCCATCTGTTCCTCTCAAGCAGTGTGGTCGGAAAAAGCGTTTTGTTATTTTAAACCTTTTCTTCTTTAGACACAACCTTTAGCCGCCTCTTTAACCTCATTTTAGCACAGCTGATCAAAAACTAAAAGAAGACACAAGAGGAAATTCCAAAAGGCAGAACTCATTTCTTCTTAATCCTCAACTTTATTTTTTATTATAAAAATGTACAAACGTTTTCACATGACAAGTATTTGTGTACACATTCTCTGCAGATTGTAGAAAAAATGAACAACCATCAGCAGTGAGAAGATTCTGTGGATTTTGTTCTGGATCAGCACGTTTTTGGTCTGTTTGAGTCATGGTGATGGGATGTTCAGCTGCTGCGAAGCTCCAGGCTCTTCTGCAGGGCAGGGACTGGGGGGGCATCACTACAGGACCCCCCCCCCCCCCCCCCCCCCACACACACACACAACCCCCCACCCTCTAAAGATTAGCATGTGATAAAATAAACCAATTAATCCACTGGAGTAAAAGTTTAAGTCCTTTTGTTTTGCTGAGAGCTGAGCAGGTCGGTGGAGATGACTGTAGCGGTGAGCAGCGTCTGTCTCCACAGCAGCCGGGGGTTTCCACGTCTCTCTGAACTAAGTTCAGACCTCTGAGAGAACCAGATGAGCTTCCCTCAGCGCTCCTGTCAACACCAAACCCAAACCGACTGAACGGCTGCCCACCAAACGGATAAATGGGAGCTTCAGTGATGAGCTCTGGCACCAGGATTGAACGGTCTCCAGTGTGGGCTGCCCTCTGCTGCCAGACACCGTTTCCTGACATTAAACGGCTGCTGATCGCTGCAGGTTCACAAGAGGGCACCAGAGATCCGTGAGGCAGACAGAGCTGTTGCTGCTGCTGCCATCATCGTGTTTGTGGAGGATGTCACTAAACGAATCGTTTCTGGTTTTTAGCCAGTATTAATCCTGCACGCTCCTCCTACAGCACAGAAACAGCAATCCTGCAGACAAACGGGTCAGATCCAACGCTTTTCCACACAAACGAGAAAAATCTGTACAAGTTAAACGGTGACAGATCATGTGTGGAACAATGCCGTGACAAAAACAAAAACAATGAGAAAGTACCAAAGCACAGTACACAGGAGTACCATGCGTGTTCACAGTTTTGGCAATCTGTACAGGAAAGTGAATCCACCTTCTAGTTTACGGAGAGTTTTTTTAGTTTTAGTTGTGCACACCAATAATCAAGAGTTTTACTTTTAGAAATAAAACGTCTCTGAATTAAAAAGATTCGCTGAAGGAAACTGAGCTTTAAGGTAACATTCCTTTTTTTGTCTGATAATAAGCATTTGAAATCCTTTTTTGTGAATTTATTACTTTTTTTTAAGTCTTTTTTTCCACTTTTCAACATTTGTTATGAACTGTAGGGAAGATAAATCCATTTAATTGACAGCTGTTGTTCTGGTTTCTGCAGGAATAAACAAGAAAACAACCTCTGTACCTCCTGAGTTTGGATCACTTTTGCCATAATTTTCCCTTTTTTGTGGTTTCATCCTCTCAAATGCACTATTTCCAGCTGAGAATGAGTGAGACACAAAGGCACAGAGCTGCCTTTATGATTTCAGACTCGGCAGAAGATCTCCATGGGGTGCCTCCGTTTCCTACTAATGCAATGCTTGCGATGTACCTGCCAGACAGTGTGCTCTTCAGTGAGCAGTTGTAAGGCAGGCGTGACTCCTGGCCGCTGTGGACGGGCAGCTGACTGGTGATGGTCAGCCAGCCCTGTGGGTCCACACTCTTGCTGGTGTGGGACTTCTCAGAGGCGTCGGAGAGGTTGCGGCCGCCGTGGAACCAGTGGACATCTCCGTCGGGGTAGACGTGGTCGAAGATGCACCTGGGGCTTTTGTGTTGAAAAGAACCGTCTGCTGCTTCACCGCTCTCTGCAGGAAAAGCCGGGTGTCACGGTTAGAACTCGCAGCACACGTTTATTTTTGACATGCTTTCAAAATGGAAAGGATTTCACAGCAAATGTTTCATTATCCTGGGCAGTATTTTTCATCTACACCTAAAGATGATCTAAACATTCCTGCCTATTGTTTGAAGGAGCTCTAAAGACTCTGAAAACAAAGGCAGGAAAAAGAAAACCTGCCCTCAGCACATGCAGCGTTTAAAAAAGGAAAGTGCAGCATGCAGGAATTCTGCCGGGGGTTTGTGCACAAAAGATCTGTCAAATGTAGACTCTCACTTATCCACTTTATTTTAATCCTATTCCTTCGATAAATCAAAACAGTTGCCTGCCATGTAATCAGATTACTCAAGATTCCTGCTTTTCTCCATTCTGATGCAGACAAAAAGATCCACGTTAGGTTGGGGGTGAGAGGGCTGTAAGCTAGCAGGAGAGCTCTCAGTTATGGGTGACAGGAAGGGGGGTGGGATTACTCCACGCCAACAACTCAGAATGAACTCCTGCCGCTCTGCAGAATCTATGTCCTAGAAATTGACAGGTTTTTTAGATTTTGGCTAAAAACATTATAATCCTAATGAAAAGACCTCTTTGAAAACAGATCAGAAGGTGATCGGAGTGGGACTTTAGGCAGAACACAGGTGGACTCTGACCTTGTAGCTCCACTGTTGTAAACTCGTGGACCACTCCCTGGTTGGAGCGCAGTTTGCACATGAACTGTTGGTTTATCTCCAGCGGCAGGAGCCTTTGAAAGACGAGGGACAGTCGACCGTCCTCATATTCACAGTGGAAAGGACTCGTAAAGTTGTTCTGGTGGATGATCACCCTTTCCTCCACGTTCACAGAGCATAACTTTGTGTTTTGGGTCCATCCCATGTGTTTGATTACCAAGCCTTTCTGAGAGGACGATGCGTTGCAGTGCAGAGAAACTTGGGTGTTGATCTTGGCAACGACAGTAGGACTCACTTTTAGTTTCACTAACTCTGCAGCAAAAAAAAAAAAAAAAAACAGGAGAAGAAAATGTAGATATTTCTAATCAAACAGAAACATTTCTGTCAGGAAAAAAATGATATTAGAATATGTTGGGGAAAACCTATAAATAAATAACAAATCTAACATGGAAAATTCCAGAAAAAACTTTTTTTTCAAATCCCTATAACCAAAAAACAGCATGCACTGACACATTAATGGACAGTTCAATTACTTATTGTAAAATAGAAATAAGGCGGTATCTTCTGGTAAATATTGATGAGCCAAAGGATAGTTTTGTTGCAGCCAATAAAACGTTCCATTCCAATTGTGTTATCAATGGAGACCACAATAAAGACCTATTTAAATTTATTTCTATTCATTGTTCACAAGAAATTTCAAAATCAAACATGTTTTTTACCACCAGCACAGTAGTCAGACAGAAGAGTTATTTTTTACCATCATCTGCTGGTATTTACCAAAGGTTTTCTCATCTAACTGAGTTTGGGCATTTTTTTATGTTATATCCAGTAAGTTGCATAACGTAACACCATAAACGGATGTTTGTCTCCGAGTTGTATTTGCAGAAGGAGCGCCAGGAGCTCCACCATAAAAGCTTCGGGGAAGGTTCAAAGTCCTGTGCTCTCTCTGCAGGGAGAGTCGCTCTGACAAGAAAGCAGTTTGTGATGCACAAATCTGACCAGAACGTCTGCACAGAACAGAAGGACACAAGTCTAACATACCTTGTGATGTTGGCGGCAGTGCAAGAACAAACCAGATCAAACCCAAGGTAGTGAAGTCCATCATCATCATCAGCAGCAGCTCAGCATTTCTCTGCGAAAGAAAACAGTTACTTTGGTCGAAAGAGGAAGAAATGTAAGTTTTCTCAAGTGTGAGACTTCTGCAAATGTTAAATGTACGCATCAGGGAAGCAACAATTCTCAGGTATGTGACAGCTAATGGTACTTTAACTTTACTTAAAGCGGGCCTGTAAAGTTTAACTTTGCAGGCCCGCACACGTTTGTGTCCTGCATGCATGGAAGAGGTGGGCGTGTCTGGTGTGAACTATAGCCACTGCTGATGGACTGAGAGATAAGACACCAAAAATAAAAAAAACAGCCTCAGGCTGGCGTTCAGGTGCCGTCGTGTCACCTGTGACCCTGGTTCATCACAACAGAACATCATCTAGTTTTACAGATGTGATGTTGCAGACTTAGGTTTTAATTTGTTCTGTTTCTTTACGTTCATGTCTGCTCTTCGTCTGATGATAAACATAATCCGTTCGTTTCCTGGGTAACTGCAGGTCAATGGTCGGAACATGTAGGTGGACCACAACTATCACCTTCCATTTGTCTAACAAAAAGAAAAAAAAAAGTGATTTCTTTACTATATCTTGAAAATGATTCTGATGTAACCCAGCTTAACGCACATGCAAGAAGAAGCACGAAGGAGAAAAAAGGTTCATATTTGATCTGAAACATGCATTCACATTTTTAAGTCATTTTTCTGAAAAAAAGAGAAAATCACATTTGTTTGCTGTTTACTGACGGAAAGATGAAAAAAAGCATTTTACATTTCTGTAAAGGAAAAAAGCGAAAAGAGGATTTCAGATTTAAAAAGTAAACAAAACACTTCAGTCTTACTGTTTTATAATAAATGTCCTGAGGAGCAGGGATGGGTTACGGACCGTGGTAGCTACACCCGGCAGATGACCGGCCCGTCACAAAGCCACACAGAACACACACAAACACACACCTCATGTGAAGAACGCTCCTCATTCTTCATACATGTTGTCTTGTGTTTTTCCTACAAACACGCTGTTGGTTTTGTGTCTGAAAGGACTCACCTCAGCTGCAGCTCCTCTTCCTCGCTCCTCACACTTCAGGATTTCTTTCCTGGTTCCTCTGTGACGTTAATCATTGCCGAATTTCCAAACTGAAGCCCGAGGACTCGCTGCTGTGGAAGGTTGTGCAAAACAACGGGATGTCAAAGGAAGTGTGTCCATATGCGTGTGTGTGTGAAGAATGGGTGGGGGGGGGGGGGGGGGTAGAGGAACAGACTGAAATTCATTTATGAATCAGTGAGAGCTCAAACAAACAGAGAATTGTTTTGACGCCTTTGAAGTGCTGCAGCTCTTTCAGTGCCAATCTGTGGGTTTTCCCACTCTGTCCCAATGTGGTCACGGATCAGGCTGCAAAGAGACCCCCTTTGTTTTCTTTTGAAGAAATGAGTCATTTTATTGGACCAACACACTTACACACTTACACAATTGTGCAACGCACACCAGTACTGAAAGTGATGCAGGTAAAACGAGTCTGCATGTCTCGTTTTACCTGTGGTATTTTTGAGCAGATTCTGTTTTTTTTTTTTAATTAAAGTTTGGAGTTTGTCTTCGTTCTGTAAAGCATTGTGTGCAGGAAATGTGCTTCATAAAGGTTACTTGTGGAGTCTGAATCAGCTTTTGGGACCTTTGGCAGAGTGGACAGGTGCCAAGTCCTGCTGGGAAATAAAATCCGCTAATAGTGACGGTAAAAATGGGAGTTTCTGTTCAATGAACGACAAATTAGATGTAATTACTGCAACTATATGACTCCTCACAGCAATCAGATTTATCAGATCTCAATAACAAGCTCGAAGTTTAACTGAAGCCAAGGACTGATACAAAAAAAGTGAACAAAAACTCCATCAAACTGTAGAAAAACAACCAGAAAAAAACACAACGGTACAAAATAGACGATGAGGTCTGAGAAAAGGACCAGTGTTTGTTGAATCCACTGTTGTGAATTTTGCTAATTGTACTTTCGTTTGCTAAACTTCATTATCTTTTATCTAAAAGTCATTTTGATTTCTTTTAAAAATTAGAAAAATCATCTAAAAAAAAAAAAAAAATTAGAAAAATCTGTTTCTTCACAAAATAATTCTTAATTTTTTTGTTCTGTTTGTCTTGGAAAACCTTTAAAGCTCCCTATGCATGACGTAGATGATTCAACAGGAAAGGTTGTTGGTTAGCTCGCCACATAAAAAAAGGAGAATGGCGACTCCATCAGAGCACTGAAAAAAATGTAAACTTGAAGTTTCACAAACTGTTTCTGTCCCTAAAAATGAATTTTAAGAGATTTTCATGTTAAATATTTGATAAGAATAATCAGTCTCTATCTAAATGGCTTATTTTTTACAGCGATGCACAAAGCTGCAGCAGCAGCAACCCCCCCCCCCCCCCCCCCACCCCCCCCCCCCCCCACCACCACCATGAGAAAAAATAACTGCCCCCACAAGAGCACTAAGACATTAGGGAGCATTGTGCTTTGACATCTGCGGCCCCGTTATTCAGCAGTTTCATCATCACACTGAAGGCTTCAAAAGAATTCGACTGAATAATCCTGATTGTAGTTCAGCTGCTTAATTCAGAAGACGGTGGTTAGACTCTCATGAAATGAAAAAAATGAAATATGCAGAAAAAAAACTCTTTTAGGCCAAAATACAATGAGAAAAAGTATTAAAAAACAAAGAGACGATATTTTTAAACCACTTACACAAATACTCAAAAGAACTACAAAGATTTCATTCAGAGTCAAACTTTTTATCTTGTTTATTAAACCTGTAAAGCCCACTAGAAGTTTTTAAGCCCTTTGATGAAATCCAGAAAAAAAGATTACAATGTCATTTTTTTAACGAGATAGAAAAAAGCTACAGAGAAAAAAAGTACACATTGTAATGTTGAAAGAAATAAAGAAAATTTGAACGGTGGCGTTCAAATTTTGGCGCAGTGGTTAGCGCTCTTGCCTCACAGCAAGAAGGCCCCCGGTTCAAGTCCCGGCTGGGGGACATGAAACACACAACATCTATGGGGGGCCTTTCTGTGTGGAGTTTGCATGTTCTCCCCGTGCATGCGTGGGTTTTCTCCGGGATCTCCGGCTTCCTCCCACCGTCCAAAAACATGCTTCATAGGTTAATTGGCAACTCTAAATTGTCCATAGGTGTGAGTGTGAGAGTGAATGGATGTGTGATTGAGGATATTCTACCCTGCGACAGACTGGCGACCAGTCCAGGGCATTCCTTGCCTTCGCCCAAGTGGCCGGGATAGGCTCCGGCAACCCCGTGACCCCGAAAGGGAATAAACGGTAAAGAAGATGAATGAATGAATAATAAATTAGAAACTTGAATTTGAAAGACCTAAAATTGTCACCAAATAAACTATAATATTCATTTGTTTCAGCTTATTTGTTGTGTATTTTCGTTTCTGTCCCTGTTCACTTTCAGTTCTAAATTTACAATTTTAATTTTCGTTTTCAGTGTTTGTCCTATGGGGGTGGGGCTTTGTCCCCATTGGCTACCAGGACATGATTGACACTGGGAGACTGGCAGAGTGTTATCACTACTCTACGCCACGTCAGAGGAGGGATGACACAGGCGTGCCTTCGCCCACACGTGGCCGGGCTGAATGAAGGATGACACAGGTGGCACCAACAACTCTACACTTTTTTAGTTTATAGTTTATTTTTGTTTCTTTTCATTCAAATTTCAAATTTACATTTTTTTTTAATTTCAATAGTCCCTCCAAGTTTTCAAAGTGTGCTTTCGAGTTAAAAACTTGTTTCAAATTTTAAGGAAAAGCCCTTTTACTGCCCCTAGTGGAAGGATGGTGAACTACAGGGCAGAAAAAATGGATCAAGTTCTATATCCGCTTTTGAGATGCATAGGGATGCATAGAGATAGGGTTAATTGTATTGATATTAAGCCTTGTTAATATCCATGTCAGAGTGCAGGATAGCATTTGATTTTAGCCCGTGTGATCGGAATCCTAACTGCTGTAATTCTCCCTAATCACACAAGGGAAATATTTAGACTTTTCAGGAGTCTGTTCTTCCTGTTGTTTGAGCTGAAAATGGGTTGGTTTTATGGATCCCCCAGGTTCCCGTAAGCCAAGTGTAGTCAGCAGGCCTGCATCCCAAATCTGTCTTAGAGGAAGCGTTTATCATTCAGAGCCCAGCTTTGAGCAGATCAAAGGCGCGTTTTGCCGAATCACAGAGCTAATCTGTCTCAGAGCACACGGGAAAGCTGGCCTACCTTCTTAGCAAACGCAGAGCTGTGATCAAACTGTGTTTGCCACAGCAAAGGATTAGGTTCCCCTGTTTGCTTGTACTTTGCAGCTGCTTGATGTGTTATTACTGGGACTCAATACATCCTTTATCTGGGCTCAATTCCTGGATTCGATTCTGAACTGTGAAGGTATTTTGTGATGAGATGATTAGATGTGGTCCAGAGAGCCTCGAGAGAAAGATGGTGACATCCTGGATGATGAAGAGCACTCAGACGGGCTCCTCAAACAGACGGAGGTTTTTTATTTCTATATGTTTAAATGGGTAAGTTTGTGTCCGTTATGAAAAAGGGGATGATTACAATATTTAAGCAGCAGAATGGAGTTACTTTGCATCCTTCATTGATGTTTAAGTTAGAGATGATGCTGCATCTGTACAAAAAGTGGAGATGAGTCTGTTAGTGCTCCAAGTAGAAGATACCATGTACTAACATCCATGCCTTCATCAGTACTAAATGCAGTTTATAATAGTTTTGGAACTAATATTGAGATTTAACTTTTAAGTCAAAAAGCGAAAGTAAAGGAGCCAGGAAAAAAAGACACACGTATCTCCAATACAATAAGAACTACATGAATCCAACTTAAACAACCCTAAAGGTTTCAATACACATTTAGTGAATTTATCTTGAGTATAATTCGCAAACCCTAACCCTAGCCAAAAACTGACTTATAGGGTGTTTTGGTCCAGACCGAGTCTGCTTAATTTGGCCTGGATTGAGTCCTGAACTTTGTGTTTGGTCTTTTTTCAAACGGCTGTCAATCGTCCGTTTACTGATCCGAACCAAAGCTTGTAAACAAAACCGTGTGCCTGAAAAAGTCTTTAATCATTGGTTAGCAATTACGAGGGCGTCATTCAGGTGTTATAACATTATTTTTAAGAGAATTCTGATGAGGAACTACAAGGTCGCTTTAGGGATGACCTCACAGCAGCGGCAGTCGCGTGCAGCGTAACATGACACAGAAAAGCATGTAAGAAGCATTTACAGCTGTATTAACCCTTGTGCTATCTTAGATGACCCCACCCCCACCCTTCCATTGACGTGTTCTCCCTACAATGACAAAGGTGGATAAAGGTGGAAAGATTTCATGTAATCCATGGACACCAGTGAAGATCACAAATCATTGAAGAAAAAAGGTTCAGAGCACTGTCTAGTGGGTCTAGATGACCCAATTCCCACCGTTAAAGTGCCTAGGATAGCACAAGGGTTAAAATCAATGTTCTAATAAAGAGTTGGACCCTTTTTTCCTCATTTATAACACAACCATTGGTCAACAAGTCATCTGTTGCAACACCTACTGTTTTTTACATCATGTGACCTCTGCTACGGTGGCCATTTTGGTTCAGTTGCTCCTCTCTGAGGACAGATAGTATTTAGATTGGGGAATCTCAGAGCGAACTGAGGCTCAGTCTGATTGGAAATGAACCAAGACCACCTCCAAAGATGAGGAGCGGTTCCTGGTCCCAGACCAGGTTCTGCTTGGGTGTATTCAGACTGAAAATTTGTCTGGGATTATCGCAGGAAATAAACTCTGGTTCACTTAAAGCAGACCAAATGTGTCCAGTCTGATTCCACCCTTAACCCTTATGCTATCCTAGGCACTTTACTATTGGGAATTGGGTCGTCTAGACCCACTAGACAGTGCTCTGAACCTTTTTTCTTCAATGATTTGTGATCTTCACTGGTTTCCATGGATTACATGAAATCTTTCCACCTTTATCCACCTTTGTCATGGTAGGGAGAACATGTCAATGGAAGGGTGGGGTCATAGGATAGCACAAGGGTTGAAGAAGAATAAGCTTCATAATAATGGTTTAATAGTGATGTTTTATCGTTTTGGGAAGTCATTTTTTTAGTTGTTCATCTATAGGCCACACAAACTTACCAGAATAAAGTTTTGTAATGTTTTAGATTTTGTTTAATGATTCCAAAATAATACCATGAAAAGATGACCAAAGAGATATGTACCAAAACACCTTTACTTTCTGTTATGATCCACATATCCTACTCCTTTAAATCATGTCATCTTCATGCCACCAGAACTGCAAATTCTGACTGCACATGCAGATTTCGGTTTCTTTTCTGAGTTAGGGGCTCAATTTTTTTCTCGCCATGATGGCATCCAAACTAGTTTTCAAAGGTAACATAATGAGTTGTTAGTTTGGGGATTTTTCCGCTCTGAAATAAAAAAAATATTTAACTTATTCCAAAGAAAAACAAAACCAATGATCTCTGGTAATGTAGCAAAACTTAAAATTTATCTATTTTCAACTCCTTTAAAACTACATTAGCTTTAGTTTAATATTCCAGCCATTCTAAATGTTATCCACGTGACCTTGTTTACTAACAGTCTCTTTATTTTGTATGTTTCTGGGTAAAGGAAGTCAAATTTGACCTTAATATAATTTAGATTTGACTGATTACGGAAAAAGTTCTATTTTATGTTCAATACAAAGCAACCACTGCTTATATGAACTGGATATGTGAATGGAGAACGTGTTAAAACGAATGTAAACCATGAAAGTCTGGAGTGCTACCAGTAACGGGTAAACAGACATGTCCTGCTGCTCAGCTTAGAGAGCTTCTTTACACACATTTGTGGAGTCACTCCACAGGGGGAAGGAAACCAGCTTCCTCTGACTTTCTATTGTTTTTACCGCTGGACTCAAGTGTTTGTTAACCATCAGGGCAACATTCCTCTTTGCACTGATTTTTATAATCCCCTTGGTATTACAGCCCCCGGCCCAGCCACCGTTCAACTATCAGTTGTTGGGAGTTTTCTAAGTGTTCTCATGTCCCATGTGGTCGCCCATCCATCCCATCCATCACTGAATTGACTTTGTTTAGGCGTTTCAGACTGGCCTCACTGCTGATGCTATTCACAGACAGAGTTTTAGCTTTCCAGTCCTCCCTGGACACTCAGCCGTGTGATTTACAGAAGCAAAGCGACCATGAATTTTCACTCAGCCAGATGAGAAGCAGCAGAAGTGATTTATGCTTTTGTTTACGCTGGGCTTTGGGGACCTAAATGGACTGTGAGGAAAGAGGAAGTGGGTCCATCTACAGTAGACATATGAGGCTATATGAGGTAAAACTCCCCACTCCCTCCAACCCTCCTTGTTTGTCACTTATTCTTGTGAAAGAATCAGATTCATGAAAAACTGTTAAAATGGATGCAGTTTGATAGTGTTGCTGAGAATCCAAAAGGACAAACATCCACTCACAGGAAAAAATGGCAGCATAATATTTGGATGTCGTTCAATTTGGGATCACAGTGACAGTTTGCCATTAACCCTTGTGCTATCCTATGGGGTCAAGATGACCGTTGACGTGTTCTCCCTACCATGACAAAGGTGGACAAAGGTGGAAAGATTTCATGTAATCCATGGACACCAGTGAAGATCACAAATCATTGAAGAAAAAAGTTCAGCGCACTGTCTTGTGGGGTTGGTATGTTGGTATGGTGAAATGCTATGATGTGAATTAGCAACATGTGGCAGGAAGTGTCGATGTTCTTTGAACCACCGTAACTCTTTAATGGTGATTAAATGATCTGTGATTGACAGAGAAAACCTGAAAACTGAAAAAAAACTAAGGAAATATCACCAAAATATCCAAGGCAGAGTTCACAATCCTCACAAATAACATGCAACATGCCTTCAGCTCAGGTTGCACCAGGAGAAATGTTCAACAGAGGAGAGTTGGGGTCAAAACACGAAATGGAAGCAATTACTTTCATTTCCCTCCTGGAGAAATCGTCGTGACCAATGGGGAAGCTAACTTTGATGAGCTCATTATTGATAACTGGAAGCACCTCATAAAGTTAGTAAATGCCTTTCAACAAGGGGCTCCGTGTGACCGTGCGATCATTAGCCTTCGCTGATGTCCCCTTTGAAGGCATTACCCTTCCTAAATGACAGGCTTCTTCATTCAGTGTCGAGCTTAAAGTGAGCTGTTGACTGCTGGGGGAAATTGCTTTTATTGGTGCTCCCACTCTTTTTTGACACTTCCAGTGAATTTTTCTCCAGGCAGGGAAAAAAACACAACTAAGAAAATGTGGGCCATTATCTTTGCTTTTAAAGGTCACCAGCAACAGAGAGAAAGTGACTTTGAGTGTCGCACTTGTATTTTAAGAGCTAACTCTTGCATTCTTTCTGGACTTCAACAGGGGAATGATGAAGAAAAATACACAGCCCAATCGGTCATAAAGAAAAAGACAAACGCAGTTCAGTAACAGGGTGCAGTGCCAGAATCCACAAGATAAGAAGATACATACAAAAATGAGAAAAGGAAGAGATTAAAGTATACAAGAAATTTACAATAGCACAGCAGTTAAACTGTAAAAAAAAATCGTTTTAAGGTAAACCGCCGGCAGCTGTGGTTGCCAGAAAAGTACCGTAAAAATTCCGGTAAAACATTTTTCATTTTCACAGTAATAACGTATTTTTGTTGTTGATTTCACGATAAAAAAACAACGTACAGTCAATATTTCACTTCAGAAAAAAACGTTTTTACTTGAAGAAAAATCAATGTTTCACTCTAAAATGGAAAAAAAATGTGCATTTAATAAAGCGCTTTATTAAATCAGACTGAAAAATCCCCCATAACTGAGACCGGGTCCAATAACCCGGTGCGCCCTATGGTCATGAAACTATGGTAGTTCATTTTACCCCACTCTCAAATTCCTGCCAAAAAAACAACATATCACACTAACTGCACATTAACATTTAACCATAGAAACCTGTGCTTTTGTCAATAAAAAGTTGTAAATATAACAGTGTTTGACTGTTATAAGCATTATGGAAAATTTTCGTTAAAATAACAATGTCCGAGTCCTTTACAGTAAGATTATGTATTTTTCCAAATAGATGATGCAATTTTTTCCAGTGAACTGATTAACAGGAACTTAAAGTCAAATTAACAATTTTAAACAGTTTTAGAGTTTAGCAGGTTTTACGGTTTTTTACTGTTAAACATACCAATTATTTTTTATTATGAAATTAGTAAAATAAACAAAGTTGGTTCTTCCAGCGTTTCCACAGATCTGACTGTACATGTACGCCACTACATACAATATTACTAATAAACAAGGTAAGAATATCTTCTGATGTATTTAACCAACAGGTAGACATGAATATGAGGATATGCAGTGAAGCTCGTAGGGTGTAAATTCTTGAGGAAACAAACCACTGACTGGCACTCGTCCCTGAAGGCTGTTTTGTCCCTGGAGAAACTGACAACAAATGTCTTTAGGGCTTTTTTAGTTCATTAAAAACATTTATTTTTTGTTTGTTCATCTTGGGAAGCGGCAATCAACAGTAGCCAAAAAAAACAAAAACAATAAAGAACGGGGGGGGGGGGGGGGGCATTAGAAAAACAAGCGTTAAAAACAGTCTTAGCACATCATATTTTGCAGTCTGCAGTTTTATCATACTGACACTTCTATAGTTTTCTCAAAGATCAGACGTGTACAGAGGAGGACAGAAGGCCTTAAATAAAGTCACCTGAACTTTTTCTGTAGATGCGCCAAACTTCAGTAAAACCTTCTAGGCTTAGCCAAACATCACTCCACAGCGTCTGTAGATATCAGCACTCTGAGATGAAATACTCCAGAGACTTGACCTCATCAGAACACTCAAACACGGCATTTGAAATCAGGGAATTTTTGATTTTTCAAGATCAGGCAAAAAGAGGCAGCCTAAAACTAGGAAACACAAACACTGATTTAAGAAGAAAATCACCAGAAAGGTCAATACAGCAAGTTATTCTTACTTATCAAAGAAATCTTATAATAAGATGTCAAATTCTAGAAACAAAGAGCTTTAAACAAGCATTCGAAATGGGAAAAATACATTTCAAAAGCTAACTGTCAAATTTTTCAGAAACGTCTAGGAAATACAAAAAAGAAACATTTTTCTTTCTGTATTTTTTAAATAATCTCCTTAAAAATCCATTCTGATGAAACTTGTGTGTTTGTGTTTTTAATGTGTTCTTGTTGTTTTTCTTCTGATGATAAAGACATACTTATAGAAAATTACACTTAAAATTGCATTTCTGACTATTTCTTCATTCCAGTTGCTGTGAATCAGGAGCAGCCAAAAAAAGGAGTTTGAAAAAGATTGTGATTTAGAAAACACACCATTTCTGTTGGACCACTAATGTTAGGTTGAGGATGTGAGGGGCTGTCAGCTGGTGGGAAAGCATGTGAACAGAGAGCTCTCAGGAACAGGGAGGGAAAGGGGGGATGGGGTTGCTTCACACCAATGGTCCCGCCCACAACTCTGAGGTGAATTTGTAATAAACTTTTGCCACTCTGCAAAAAATATTTTCAAGAAAACGACACAGGTTTTTTTTTATTTTGGCTAAAAATCCCATAATCATAAATAAAAGTCGCTTTGAAAACACATGGAAAGATGATCGGAGCGGGACTTTAAGCCCAAATTGATTGCCTCTCATCTGTACAAACTTTCAAATCCTTTCCAACAGGATTATCTCAAAGAGTTTCATCTGTTTACTTGCTAAAAACTTGCAATAAGATAAAAATATTCCACAAATATGCATGTGGCTGTAACACACTATATTTAAAACTGACAGGCCTCATCGTTCAAAGACTATTTGGGTTTGCAGGTCATTTCAGCTCCAACAGAAACCCATCCTGACAAACCTTGGTGTTGGCAGTCAGCTGGAACATCAAAACACGCCTTAGAATTAATGCTCTGCAGTGTCTTTAACCTTCTCATCTGACAGTCAGAGCTGACACGTCTGATTCATGTCAGAGCTCTGAACTAGATGATGGTCCAAATCAATACGTTCCAAAAGACTGATGGCCCTGAGCTGCTCGGTCCAATCCGTCACATGAGATTACAGAGAGAAGGACTGCAGGGCTTTCTTTGAAGAAACCAGAAACCAACGGCGCAATGTGAGACAGGAAGGAAACCAGAGGGAAGCACGGAGACACAAAAGGTGGTGAGCCATCGAGTCTTTTCAGTTCAGGAAAGGAGGTTAGTGTCGCGAGTGAACGCTTTGCATGAGAGGCAGCAGCAGACAGACTGTTCTCCCATTAAAGAAATCAAATGAGGAGAATTTCTCTTAGTGTTAGGCAGTGCAGGCACATTATCTGACTCCAAAGGCAGCTTGAAAAGTGCATTTTGCTTTCACAATGCAATCAATTCAATAAGGAATGACGAGCTAGACTGGAAAAAAAAATGACCCAAAATCGAATGCAGATTCAATTCAAACAGTGAAGTTGAGGTGTTTCTCAACCAGTGCCACAAAAGATTTTTACTGTTTTCAAGACCAGTTTAATGACAACAAAAAGTTCTCCTTGAAAGTCTGCATGAAATAAATGAAAAAGATGGTAGGGATTTGCTAAATATGCAGACATTAAAAACCCCTGCTCCATTTATCATTTGATATGTTTTCAAAACGTCTATTTTTTTTTTTTTTTTTTTTTTTTTTTTAACTTGTCCTGTCCAACAGCTAGGCAGACAGATGAGAGCTGAGGGCCTCTTGGGTTGGACATATTTTACTTTAACAAGAGGGGTTATTAATCTTCAGACAAACCAAAGGTATGTCTGAATAAACCCCTTTTGTAATTGAGGCCAAACTTTATTAATTTCAAACATGTCTGAAAATCTTTGGTGTTGGACCGGACGGAAAAGGAAAGAGGGGAAGAAGAGAGAGGGACGTTAGAGAGAGGGGGGGTAGGGGGTGATAATAGGAGGGGAAGGGGGATAAGACCATGAAGCAGCATAAAGCAACAAGTTTACTGGTTGTTAATCATTATGGTAAGGTTCAAATGTAAAAAAAAAAAAAAAAAAAAAAAAAAAAAAAAAGGGCGGAGCCTGTCCACACACACACTCAAATGTTATAAACACACCTGTTAGTTGCAAAAATGTCCACCTGTCGACATGTACACAAAACAGATAGTGTTCACACGCATACTTATGCCTTAAAACCAACTAGTGTGAAATATTTCAGTCATTCAGTCTGTTGAGCTAACACCTGTGCTCAGGTGAGTGTTTATGTTCTTCTAAAATGGATGGTGGAACGTGAAAAGAAGGAGGGAGAGTGCCCAGCCATCCCCACCCCAAGACCCCACACGGGAACCGGCAGGGAACAACCGCCGCCCGGGCGACCAAGCCCGCCACCCAGGCCAGGGCCAGCAGGGCCGCCGCAAGGCCCCCAGAGCCAGAGAGCAGGGAGGCACGGAGGGAAAGAGGGCGCCGCCCCAGCCCAACCAGGAGAGCAGCCCCCCCACCGCGCCGGGAGAACCCAACGCAGGGCCCCACCGGAGAAGGACGCCCACAGCCCCAGACGAGCACCCCACCACCACCCAGGAGTTCAAGGCATCCCCCCGCCCCAACCCCAGGTACGAGCCAGGACCCCCCAAGGGAGACCCACTCCGCACTCCAGGCAGCCATCCGCCCGGCCCACGGTTGGTCCAGGGAGGAGCAAGGCAGGGGCCCGCCGCCCCCGCCCAGAAGGGGGGAACCCCGGGGAAAAAAGAGGGCCCACAAGGGGTGTTGTAAATATGGCCCGACCAGGCTCGGCCACAGTTGGAAATTTGGCGGGGCCCAGCACTCAGGAGCAAGGACCAGAACCCACCCCCCAGGGACACGAACACCCCCGGCTCAGATGTAATGTGAACCCCCCCACCGCGCGGAGAGAGCACCGCTCAAAACGTCTTTTAACCACGATTATAGGGTTTATTTGAGCCAAAATAAAAATAATAATAAAATAAAATAAAAGGTTGTCCAGGACATTGTTTCTGCAAAGCAGCAAGAATTCATCAGAAATTCACCTCTTAGTTGTGGGCAGGTTGTTGACGCAGAGAAAGACCCGCCCCCGCTTCCCGTCATCCCTTTGTTTACATTCTTTCCCACTAGCCCACGGCCCCTTACATCCCAGGCTAACGTTACCGGTGCAATCCAGAGCTGTCCAGCCGTATCGTTCCGGGCCAGATTCCAGCTCAGGTGAGGAAAACAAAGACGTTCATGGATCTATTCGTCTGCCAGTGCATCAGAATGGAGCAGAGCAGGAAGCGTGTGGCTTGTGGTAGTAGCTTCAATGTCACACCCACAAGATTTTCAAACGGAGATTTTCGTCTGCTCCTGATTCACAATTATTTGAATAAAGACATTAATGACATTCTTTAAATATGTCCTCCATCATCAGAAAATGCCACAAGAACATGTTAAAAACACCAAAGGCACCATTTTCTTTGAAGTGAGTCTTTAATCACCTGTGTTAAATCTCAAATGTGTTTGAGGCATAATTTGTTTTAGATATACATCGATGACTCTATTTGCATGAAAAAAGTCTCTTAAATTGAGAAAACATAGACAGAAAGCTCCCTGGAGGAATGATGATCTAGTCAGGGCACAGAAACAACAGTGCCGCAGAGCCGAGCGAAAGTGGCGCAAGTCAAAACTCGAGGTTCATTATGGAATATATAAGGCGGAGTTGTACGCTTACAACCAGATCTTATGCATAACAAGGGAAAGGTACTTCTCTGAAATAATTGGAAGTTGCAGCAGCAACTCTCGTATCCTGTTCACAACAGTTAACAGATTAACTAACCCTCCAACCCAGCTACCAATAGAACTGGTTTGTACACCCAAATGTAATGAGTTTGCTGTATTTTTCAATGACAAGGTTCAGGGCATTAAAAAAGCCATCAACTCCACAACACATATAACTATCCAACGGCCACCTACTCACTCTAAGCTGACTCACTTTGTACCTGTCACTGACCAAACTGTCCAAGAGACCATCACCCGTCTGAGCTCGTCTACATGCTGCCTTGATGTGTTACCCACTAGATTTCTAAAGTCTGTCTTGAACAGTGTGTTGCCATCAATGACTCAAATAGTTAACATGTCTCTTCAATCTGGAATATTTCCAGAGGCCTTAAAAACTGCAGTCATTAAACCCCTCCTGAAAAAGAGCGGTCTTGATCCCACTGTACTGAATAATTACAGACCTATCTCTAATCTGCCATTTTTAGGAAAAGTCCTTGAAAAAGTTGTCTACCAACAGCTCACTGACTTTCTCTTATTAAACAATTCGTTTGATGTTTTCCAGTGAGGTTTTAGACCCCATCATAGTACAGAAACTGCTCTTATCAAGGTAACCAATGACATCCGCCTGAACACTGATGATGGAAAAGTCTCTGTCTTAATCCTGCTAGACCTGAGCGCTGCCTTTGATACTGTTGATCATGGGATCCTTTTGCACAGACTCCAAGACTGGGTTGGCATCTCTGGATCTGCCCTAAGTTGGCTCAAGTCTTATCTGGAAGACAGGAAATATTTTGTTGAAATTGGGAGTTGTGTCTCAGACTACATGGGCTTGAATTGTGGTGTGCCCCAGGGATCGATCCTGGGACCCCTTCTGTTCAACCTCTACATGCTGCCACTAGGGCAGTTAATACGCAGTAATAACATTTCTTATCACAACTATGCAGATGATACTCAGATCTATGTGTCACTGACAACAGGTGAATATGGGCCGGTGGATTCTCTCAACCACTGCCTCCAACAGATCAGTGCGTGGATGCAGAACAACTTTCTCCAGCTAAACTCAGACAAGACCGAAGTTATTGTTTTTGCCCCACAGAAACAAAGAGAAATTGTCAGCAGCTACCTTCATTCTCTGTCTCTTAAACCCCTCAAATCAAGTCAGAAATCTAGGGGTAATCATGGACTCTGACCTGAACTTTAACAGCCATATCAAGTCAGTAACATCAGCGGCATTTTACCACCTGAAAAACATTGCCAAAATCAAAAACATAATCTCAAAGCGAGACCTGGAGATACTTATTCATGCATTTGTCTCCAGTAGGTTAGACTACTGTAACGGCCTGCTCACCGGCCTCTCCAAACGAGCTGTAAAACAGCTTCAGTACATCCAGAATGCTGCTGCTCGAGTCCTGACCAAAACCAGGAAGTATGATCACATTAGTCCTGTGCTCAGGTCTTTGCACTGGCTCCCTGTACCTCAAAGAATAGACTTCAAAGCAGCTCTGCTTGTGTACAAGTCTCTCCATGGCCACGCACCAAAGTACATCTCTGACATGTTAGTGCCATATGAACCATCTCGTACTCTGAGGACCTCAGGGACCGGCCTCCTGTTGATACCCAGAGTGAGAACTAAACAAGGGGAATCCGCGTTTCAATATTCTGCAGCTAAAATCTGGAACAGCCTCCCTGAAGGCGTAAGACAGGCCTCTTCTGTGTTCATGTTCAAATCTAGACTTAAAACATTTCTGTTTAGCCGTGTATATGACTGAAAGGTCCTATCTGCACTTTTCTTTCCTTCCTTTTTTTTTTTTTTTTTTTTTTAAGTAAATTTTATGTTGATTATTTCTATGATTATTTCTATGATGTATTGTGATTTTAATGCATTTTTCTGTTTTGTGAAGCACCTTGAATTACTTTGTGTACGAATTGTGCTATACAAATAAACTTGCCTTGCCTTGCCTTGCCTAAATCAGTAATTTCCTGATTTAATTAAGCTTTTAATCAAAAATGTGTATCTTCTTTATATATTACACATAATTTTGTCGTCAGAAATGAGAACTGGCCATATTAAGCTTTAAAAAGGGGTGTGGAGGGGAGGAGAGGGGCGTCTTTCAATGTAAATGAAAATATAAATAATTCCAACCACCCACTATTCTATGCTGGTTGAGATATTTACACAAAGCAGAGACACATTTAACATGTAAAATGCAGAAAGATGACCATGTGTGCTAGTATGCGTGTAGCATCACTGAAATGAAGGATGGAGGAGGAGAAGACCGCTAAAACCTAATGCTTGCTCAGCAATTCTGTCTTTGCTCAGGAGACCTCTCTCCAAAACTGAAGGTAAATGGCGTGTATTTATAAAGCGTTTTCTACCTTCTTACGAAGGCCCAAAGCGCTTTACAGTCACAGTCCCATTCACCCATGCACACACACATTCACACACACATTCACACACTGGCACCAACCTCCCACCAGAGGCAAGGTGGGGTTCAGTGTCTTGCCCAAGGACACTTCGACACATGGGCGTGCAAGGCAGGAATCGAACCTGCAATCTTACGATCATGGGTCGACCGCCCTACCGCTGCACCACGGCCGCCCAAGGTGTTCTTTTGAAGATTGTTGTCATAAATCCCGTTGTTTTTTTTTGCATCCCTGTAGGTTTCTCCCACCTTTCCACAGTTTCTCCATCTCTCCTCATCACTCTTCCACTTCAGCAGCTGAGTTATTGATCAGCTTGAACAAAAAAACTGCAGCCTCTGGGGGCGGACAGTGAGCCCTGCTCTGCTGGTCCCTCTGCGTTAATCAAAGCTAAAGCCACCGTGTTCCTACCTGCACAGGTAGTACCCACATCTGACACGCAAACGGATCGTAAATAATGCAGCAGCAGCAGCAGACAGATCTGGGACTGAAAGTACCTTTGCTGCTTGGAGCAAAGCTGGTTTCTGACAACTGGGGTCATCGGCTTGTTTCGCTCCTGAATTAAAGATTTATATGTTGATGTCAAGAGGATTCAGCTTTGGAAAGGCTTCAGGAAGGAAAAGACCGGATGAAAAAAAAAAGCAAAACTGAACCTGAATGACGTTTAAAAAAACAATCTGTTTGGAGAATCAGAAAACATGTTTATGAAAAGAAATCTGTCGAACTACATACAATCTTATAATACATGAGTGATAAAAAAAATCAGAAATGCAGATTATGAAGAGCTTGGAAATGAAAAAGAAAAAAGTAAAAACTCCATATTAAGCAACAACAGAGCAAAAGGGAAGAAAAAGATGAGCACAAGTGTCAAATTATTGTGATGCAATCAAATCTCATGTTAAAGCATTTTAAAGTTTAAAAATACTCCAAATATTTTCCAAGAAATGGTAGAAAAAAACAAATAAAAGACAGAAAAAATAATAGGTTTTAGTTGATAGAAAAGAAGGACTTTAATTAAAATGGGGGATGAGTTTGCAGCTCCAAACAGAAGAGAAATAACAGAAGCAAATGATGAGTGGAACGCAAAGATAAGAATGTTTGTTAAAACACTCCACACAATAATGGAAGGATAAGAGGAATTACAAATGCAAGAGTAAGAGCTGTGAGGGAGAAAAAGAAGATACAATCATTGAATATTTACAAAGACGCCAATGAACCAGGAAACTCGGAAATTCAAGCAGTGCTTTCCGCTGCTGTTTATTATAGACAGTAAAATTGAAAAAGCTGCCACAAAGCCGCACTGAGATAATGAGGAAAACGCTTCAAAAAATGGACCATTTATTTTAACATTCAATGTAAAAAATATGAGCAAAAGTATGAATAAAATATCTGCCTTGATTAAACTGACAGCGAAGGAATTATGTCCCATTAAAAAAGTAATTTCAGGAAAGCGGAAGGTGTAGGGGATCTGGCTTTGGGTTTAATTGGAAAAACCCTTCAACTCAAAAAGGAAACATTGGAAACGTGAAAGGTTTCAAAGTGGAGAAAAAAGTCCAGAAGTTTCCATCAATTCACTAATCTGACAGATGAATTTTAACTCATTATCACTGATTCTTTGCCAGTCTACAGGTGAGAAAACTGCAGTTTTAAACCAGAAAAAACAGACTTTCTTTGTCCTAAATACAGAATTATAGTTAGTAGATTGTTGTTCGGTGCAAAGCAGGAACAAACCGTTAAAACGTCTGTTATTGAAATGTACTTTAATAAGGAGAGTTCTCAGGAATGAGCACGAAGTGGTGTTCAGGCTCCGGGCTGATGACAGATGTCTTTGGTTCAGGTGGGACAAACCCCAGAGCCTTGAAGCTGATGGTGGTGAAGGACCAGACCATGACAAAGTAATGTTCCTGGTGGAGAGCAGGCCGAAGGATGGCCAGCAAATAGAATAGACGGTAAAACGGTCAAACATTTAAAAGCAAAAATGTTGTCGGGATTGAATGAGAAGAAAAGGCGGGTTCTCTTGCTTTTGGTTTTGAGTGAACGCTAAACTTGGTCACATTCAAGTGCTGCAGGTTTTTGGGTTGTCCGGGTCCATGGATGGTCATGGAGAGGAGCGGCTGCATCTTACGGTGATCGCAGGTGTGTCTACGGTTCCCTTGAGTTTCAACATGAAAATGGAACCTAGCATTGTCGTGAGTGTGATTAATGTGTCTTAAAGCATTCTTTAGGGTAGGAGGTTGCACACGCTGATGACGCACAGGTAATGCTGTCCTGTGGCGTCCTTACACCACACTCTAGTGGTTACTAAGGTGCGTGTCCGGCCCCCAACCGCCACGCATAAATGCTGCAAGCACGGGGTGCGCACGTGATACATAAATGCCCAAAGGACGTCCACATAAACTGCATTGATTGTTTCATTTCCTTATTTCGAACAGTCAGGCTGCAGAAAGGATTATCCCTTTCCCTGTGAAATTCACTAACGGGCTCTCTGCACAGAACCACAAAACACACCTGCGTCTCACCTACTTCACTCTTAGGTGTTGGAGGAGAGGAGAGGCGTCCGATGAGAATTTGACACACAGATCACGTTCGGTGTGAACGTAGCTTCAGAAGGAGCGCCGTTATCTAGAACAGAGAGGAGAAATGTGTTCCATTTCAAGTCCAATCCTCAAGAAAGACTACGCTTTGGTCCGGCGTGCTGATGTCTATTTTTGCATTCAGTGTTGTTATTGTTATGTCTTGTTTTCTCCTAATTTTGTTGAGCTTAATATTTTCCAGAATAAAATACCTGAGTGCAACATGTCACATTTAAAACAGATGGCATAAAACCTCACAAGCTCTTGGACTCTCCTCTTTCGTCATCTTCACAAGCTGCATTTGCCCCGTCTCCATGCTTAGTTACATTCGGCTCAGCTGCACTCCATAAATTACCCACTGCGTTTTTTGGATCACTACACTCATAAAGAACTCCAGATGTTCCCCGCCAAGAGAATTTGCTCAGCTGCGTGCTCCCTCTATTCACCTGTGTGCCTCATCCTGCAGCCTTGACTGGAAGCCAGACAAACAAGCTGTTTATTTCCGTGGTTGGTTTTTTTTCCCTCCATTTTGGCGCCCTCCTCTTCGTCTGTCTCGATGCTGGATCCAACCAATCAATACGGGAACTCTTCACCGGTAGCTGCTGGAAGCTGCAGTAATTACGTCCTCCATTATCTGACCACATCTCTGATTATGCTGCGAGCGGCCCTCATTAGCTTCCATAAACAGAGGAGCTCTGCAGAGCTTCCAGCCACACGAAGACGAACTAAAGAGCTGACGAGTGGAGAGGTCAGGAACACAAACGGACAGCCTGTTTCAGCGTGCTGCAGCCGCTTTCTCCACTAATCTGTGGAATGGATCAGATGTGCATCAGGCAGGGTTTCTCACAGTCCCTCTCAAACCTTCGTGGCTTCTCTGCACCTCCTCTCCTCCCTGTGATGGGAAACAGTGAGAGCTAAATCAAATTCTCCCCACAGCAGGAGAGAAAATGGTTCAAATCAGCAGGTTGGGCCACTTAAGGAGCCGATGCTTGGAGAAGATGGGGGTTTTCTGCTTTCATGGAGGTGACGCTGACACGCTTCTATTAAGATTATTTACATAAAAAACAAGGAGATTATTAAAACAAAATCTGTTAAAGTGAGTGGTGAATGGCTTTTCCCCACATACTTTATCGTCCTCGCCTATTGCAGGTCTTTTTGCATAGTCTG
The DNA here is from genome assembly GCF_053564925.1 of Oryzias latipes. Taxonomy (NCBI): domain Eukaryota; kingdom Metazoa; phylum Chordata; class Actinopteri; order Beloniformes; family Adrianichthyidae; genus Oryzias; species Oryzias latipes. The sequence continues at coordinate 41,479,210 of NC_136237.1, read as the reverse complement.
TCAGGTGAATCCACACATGAGGTGGATTTTTCAAAGACCTAATCATTAAAAAAATAGTAAATTCATTTATATTTCATGTGAGTCTCACATTCACAATGTCACCTCCTCATGGGAGGTTCTTCAGGTATCAATCAGTGCTGACGGATCCTCATCTTGGAGAAATTGTCACTGAACTGTGAAGCAGATAATTGGATTTAATGATGACACACGCTTTGCTCTATTTTTCCCCAATAAGTGATTTTTCATTAATTTATTGTGATTGTGTCTCATTGCTCCAGTGCTCTGCCTGTTGTTTGTTGTCTCTTAGTCACTCTACTAGTTTCTCTCATTTCTTCAGGTTGTTTTTTTTTCCTCATTATTGCTGTAATATTTAGTGTGCGTTATTCCTGCTGCTTCTCAGTAAGTCCTTGTTTGCTTTTGAACTTTTTCTGTTTTTGGTTCCATAATGTTCCACTTAGCTCTTAATTAGGCTTCTTCCTTTTTTAGTAGTTCTGTTCAAAGAACAAAACACATTAATTCACCACAATTCTTGGGCCTGCAAAAGTTTTTTTTTTTTTTTTTCAGTAGATGTCTGGTTTGGTTTCTGACTCAGCAGTTTGGCTGTGGCTCCTTCAGGTAGGACCCCGCCCCCTTTTCACCTGGTGTCTACAAAATGATAAAGTTACTACAATGATCTGAAGTGATGTCTTCATGGTATGTCATTAAGTTTGTTTTGTGAGTATGCTTACATGACAAACTAACTAAACAAAAATGTATATTTGGACTTAGCTTTTCTTTTTATAAATGTTTAAGGTGTTACGCTTCAAAAAAAATTCTTCTGCTAAGGACGTTTCCTGGAAGAATGAGACTCTTCACAAGTATGAAAAATAAGGCAATAGACCGCATTTTGCCTTTTTGGCTCAATGATTTAATGACAATTGTTTTGAATATTAATAGTATTTGTTTTACAGCTGTGTATCCTGTAGTTACATACAGTTTACCATCCTCTGATGGGAGAAATGATTATTTAAAACCCAAATAAAATTTTGCTAAGATATAGGATTTATTTTCATCTTGTGTCTCAGTTCACAGCACTAAGGCAGCTGTTTAAATGTTAAAATTCTTTCTTACCTTTTCATTTGAGTTTTTTGTAGATTTACTTCAACCTATAGAACGTGCTTGAGTTGACTTTAGATTTTAGAAAAATGTAAATTCAGGATCGTGTGTCTCTTGGTTGTCATTTTACTTGGATCTCCATCATTAACAAATGCTAACCACTAAGAGAAAACTTTAGGAGGTTCGGATAAAAAACAGGTTGTCAGGAAGTTCTTTTCTTTTTCTTTCTTTTTAACTTAAATATACAGAACTGTTTTTAACATGTCCTTGTGGCACTTTTCTGATGTTGGAGGACATTTATAAAGAAAACTATAGGGGCTGAAAGCTAGCAGGAGAGAGTGTAAACAGAGAGCTCTCAGCAACAGTTGCTCCACGCTAACGGTCCCGCCTACAACTTCGAGTCGAATTTCTGATGAACTCCTGCCGCTCTGCAGAAACTATGTCCCAGAAAACGACACAAGCTTTTGGATTTTGGCGAAAAATGGCATCATCACTATTAAGACCACTGGGAACGCTTTGGAAATAGAGTGGATCTTTAGTTTAGAAGTTCAAAGTTGGGGGGAGATTTTGCCCCTCCACCAGGTTTTGACACTTCCACTCATTTGCTCACAGCATTAAGAAGCAACAGACATTCTCTGCAAGCCACTTTTGTACCAAAGTGGAAATCTTCTTCTATTGATGAAGCCTGAAAACCAAATTGGTAACATTTGTAAAAGACTTGCGTTTAGGTCAAAACATCCTTTATCTCTGTCAGACACGAGCGCTTCACCGCGCGTCTTCGTCTTCACGGGCTTCTGGAATTGCCAGCCTGTGCGTGAGACGACGCCAGGGGGCCGGGACCTCCTCAACAGTGATTCATGGCTTTAATCACGCCAGCTCTCCAACTTCTCACCAACCATGCCAGGGTGTGACACATCTCTGCCTTCTCTGAGTCCTCGCACCATTTGTCCTGCTTAGACGGCTGTCTTCCCGCTTGTGGACGGACAGACCCACGGCGTCATGAGGAGCTGGTGAAACGCAGCACAGCTGCTGGAGGAGGAGACGCCAGTCGATCCAGATCGCAGTTTTGCAGTGAGATAGCAGCGAATTTTCTCACATTGCTGACCCCATCTGTACGGAGCCCGTGTCCTGACATTAAGATATAAAAATATATCTTGTTCCCACAGATTATTATCTTGTTCCCACGGGTTATTATGTCGTTCGCACGAAATACTATTGCGTTCCCTCAAAATACTATTCCGTTCCCTCGAAATGATTAACTCGTGCGAACGCAATAATTATGTCGTTCGAACGCAATAATTAATCCGTTCGAACGCAATAATTATTCACGTCATAAGTCATTCAGGCAGATATGCTCTCTGTACGCCGGCAAAACTAAGCCGCTTTCAGCGGTAACTTCCGTGTCTCTGTGACCCATATTCGTTCAAAAAAGGAACATGAAAAACAAAAATGATCACTTTATTACCGTCTCAATGAATATAAGAAAAATATCAAAAGATTTATGATAACTAGGCTGCTTTGTCATACGATAGCTCCTGCTAGGCTACTACTAGCCAATCATTGGTCTTGTTGTTAGACCTTGGTCACAGGGACACGGTGATTGGCCAGTGATTGGCAGCAAAGCACGCTGGGAAACGTGACGTAGCTCCTGCTAGGCTACTACTAGCGCCGCCGCAGAGCTCTTTGATGTATGCCGGCATTTGGGCAACTGGCTGGTCGGTTGACAGACAGCTGATATTGTAGTTTAGGGTCGAATAGGAATAATAATATTCAGGACATGTCTTTTATTAACTTTAGCAGTCAGTCGCTTTACATTCGAAGGCTATTAGGCTACATGCTAACTGACTAGCCGATCATTGATCCTGTTATTAATTTACGTCATAGATTTACAGCAGATACCTTCACATTTCTGTCTGTGTGTGTCTCATTACATTGCATTGAAGACACGGAGGATGTTTAGAGAACAGATTTATTTATTTCAAAAAGCACAAAAGCATCCATCGTATTCACGTTCATTCACATGGTGAACTGGTACGCCCTCAGTCATCTTGCTGCAAAAGCCGCTTCCTGCCGCTACTTCCGTGTCTCTGTGAGCATTCAATAGGGGTAAAAATAAAAGCAAGAATGGTCGATCTGTTATTTTCTCGATGAAAATCTGAAAAATATCATATTAAGCTGGCTGCTTCGCCTAAAGCACTTACCTTTAGCTCGTAGCATAACAACAATAGCACTACGTCACGTTTCCCAGCGTGCTTTGCTGCCAATCACTGGCCAATCACCGTGTCCCTGTGACCAAGGTCTAACAACAAGACCAATGATTGGCTAGTAGTAGCCTAGCAGGAGCTATCGTATGACAAAGCAGCCTAGTTATCATAAATCTTTTGATATTTTTCTTATATTCATTGAGACGGTAATAAAGTGATCATTTTTGTTTTTCATGTTCCTTTTTTGAACGAATATGGGTCACAGAGACACGGAAGTTACCGCTGAAAGCGGCTTAGTTTTGCCGGCGTACAGAGAGCATATCTGCCTGAATGACTTATGACGTGAATAATTATTGCGTTCGAACGGATTAATTATTGCGTTCGAACGACATAATTATTGCGTTCGCACGAGTTAATCATTTCGAGGGAACGGAATAGTATTTTGAGGGAATGCAATAGTATCTTGTGGGAACGGAATAGTATTTCGTGCGAATGACATAATAACCTGTGGGAACAAGATATTAATCTGTGGGAACAAGACATATTTTTATATCTTAATGTCAGGACACGGGCTCCGTACATCTGAGAGTTAAAAGCAACTGGAGTCATATTTGCACCAAAAAGCAAAATAACTCACCTCGCTGTTAGCCTCGGAGTGGCCATAATATCTATCCACAGCACAAGAGCCACTTTTAAAAGCTTTTATTGATTTTTGCTGTCCTTTGATTGGTGTGGGATGGAAAAAGGACTAAATCAATCGTGCTGCTTTTCCTCATTTCCCACCTAAGGTCAGTAATCTCAGTGGCTTTAGAACCCCAGTGGATGAAGAAAAAGACCATAATATGTGGAGTGAGCTGCAGGTTTGCTCCAAGGGAACAGACTTGTTGTAGCTGAGAAGGAAAGCCTGTTGGACGCTCTGCTGTCATCTGTGTCACGACTGTCCGGAGAAAGCAGGGTAGTGGACGGCTACTCTGCCCCGGTTCATGAAGGGAACTGAGGAGAAAGAGGCTTTGACTGCAGATGTCAGAAAACATTGACGTGCTGCACGGAGCAGAGATGCTGGCTGAGGACGTCTGCACAAAGATAAGGCCTTTATCTGAGGTAAGATCCAGAAGGATGCTCATTCACTCCTCATCTCATTCAGGTGTTTCCAGAGAGTTCATGAAGGTCTGACTCCATCTCAGTCTCCAAACAAAACCGGGCTGGATCCGGCCCGCCTCCATGTTTGGTCCGGCCCACTGAACGATGTCAGATCCATTTTTTTTTTCTTTTTAATCTGGCCACACAATCAACACGTGACATTTTATTTCATCCTTCTGCAGTCTGTGCTCCAACCTGAAACCCTCTAAAATCTCTGTCAAACAGAACAGAAGACTATCTTCACTTTCTATGTCACAGTTCACCTTTCCTGGTTGATCTCATTCTTTTAGAGCGATCATGCTGCCTTTTTCAAACAGCACACCCTGTTCTGTGTCCTGATTGGCTGGAGACCCTGTCAATCAATCACCTCCGTTTAAACCAGAGAAAAGGATGAAAATGTTCGTGTCTGTCTGAGAAAAGTGTATTTAGGCAGTGAGGAGTTTTACTGCCATAAACATCTGGAATCATTCTCCGTGGATTTCACTGATCACGGTTATTTTTAGAACGTAACTCCTGCAATGAACGAGGGAACTCCGTACTGGTGAAAAGGTAACAGATATATGTGTAGCTGCAGCAGAAGACATAGAAATGAGCTTTTTCATTATTACTGGATGAGAAACAGACGTGGAGGACACAACAGCTGCTCAGTTTTAAAGCAGACTGTGAGACGTGAGGAGCTGCAGCCCTTAAAGTCTTCATTAGGATTATTATGGGAGAAGATCGATAATTTATTATTTTTTTTAATGTATCAGTATATTTTCCTGAAGTTTTGTCTTTGAAAATCATAGAGTGTTATTTGGTCATTGCTTTATTTCATAAATAATGTTATTTATTTCATTAAAAAGATCATGAAAGAATGAAACTTTATTCATAGTACTTTACAACTCCTTGAAGGTACCAAAGGGCTTCACACTAAAAGAATGATCTAAAATAGGAACAACAGTTTTAAACTAAAAACTCTAGAATATTCTGTTTTAGAATATAATTTTCAATCAAAGTGTTTTCATCTACATTTCATGTTATATCGTTCTCACTCCACGCATCTGCTCATGGTCTGGCCCTTCTATCCAATTTTAGAACCCAACGTGGCCCAATGTGAGTTTACGCTTGTGCTATCTTAGATGACCCCCCCCCCCCCTTACATTGATGTGTTCTCCCTACCATGACAAAGGTGGATAAAGGTGGAAAGATTTTATGTAATCCATGGACACCAGTGAAGATCACAAATCATTGAAGAAGAAAGGTTCAGAGCACTGTATAGTGGGTCTAGATGACCCAACTCCCAATGGTAAAGTACCTAGGATAGCACAAGGGTTACAATAGTTGCCCACCCCTGGTCTAGAGTCTGTGTTTGTGGTTTGAGTTCATCCCAAATACACGGTACGCCATCGGCCCAGAGCTGAACTGCCAAAGATTATGGACTTACTTCATGGACATTTGATGTCAACTTATAAAAATCTATATGAGTGCATTGATACTGGGTAACCCCTCTTTTTTCTTGCATAATTCCACTCATTTGGTTCATAAATAAAGTGGTTTGCAAATTATCATACTAGTAATTAATAACAGGCAGTTTGTTTTTGTTTTCCAATAAAAAATATACACATGTTAATGTTCTCTTTTGTTATAATTTGTTATATTTTTTTGAAAATGTCACCAGTTCTGCAGTAAGTCTTATACTGCACTGTACAGTTTAGTTTAGTCTTCTACTCTGTTTATTTATTTTTTATATAGACTTTCTCTTTTTCAGTATTTGTCAAATTAGTTTCTTTGAAAGCATTCTGGAGCTAAAAAGCATCCATTTGTGCCTTTGTCAAACAGCATGAGACCAATGAGGCAGAGCTGATTGGGATGAAAATGCAACCGTCGGCTGTTGTGCCAACCTGTAATGTCAATCAGCCTCACAATACTCCATTCAGCCTAAAATCAGCCCAAAAACAGCTCCAGCAAACTCTTCCCATCAGTCACAATGAATCGGGCCTTCTTAGTGTTTTGTTCTCTTCTTCTGTCCTTTCTCTATTGATTTCCTCATTGCTCCATTTGACTGTTCGGCTTTGTCTCGACTCTTTCCATCAGCTTTGTACTTCACCATCATCTGCAGGATTTTCTTTTTGTTTTGTTTAGTTTTTGACAACTTTTTTAAAAAAGTAGTGAAATACAGAGTTAAAGGTGGAGGTTTGGGTCGTGATTAACGATATGTAATTAGCTCTTGGCTCTGTTTTCAGCCACATTTCAGTGCTAATGGATTGTTTTTTCATCTGTTTTCTCTGACCGAGGACAGAATACCGATAAGCTTTTCTTTGGACGTCTGTGGAGCGTGGAGAGGAGCGAGCTGGAACTGAAACGCCGACCGGTCCTGATCAGTAAAGCGACGGTCCTTTCAAAGCTTCCGCTCTGAAAAAAACACAAAATCTCACCAAGTACTTTTCTCTACTTTCTAGCCTAAATACCTCATAGGACAAAATGAATAACCATTCAAATTGTAAAGACTTGGTTTAAGACAATAAATCCTGAATTTGGTATTAAGCCATTTGTCATATACATCTTATTTTAATCAATATCTTTATTGAAATGAGTTTTGACATAATTGTTTTAAAAATTATAAATAGATTTTAATGGTAAGTGGTCTTGTTTCGGATTTCGGGAAACTGAAAAGCTTTATTCGACTATTAATTTCAGAAGATTTTTATCATTCTACTTAAGCTTTTAGATAATTATGGTCTAAAAATAAAGACAATTGTGTCTCTTGATTTGATTTGATTTGTTTTGATTTGTTGATTTATTTCAAGCATTGTAGTCAAAGCAATAAAGAATTTACACCTATTTATCAAACTCATTACAGAAATAATAAAATGCATAAATTAAAAAGACAGAAAATAAAACCAAACAAATTAGTCACTTAAATGACTATTTGCTTAATTAAATACAGTGATTATTAACTAAAGTATAAGTAGAGTTTGATATATTGCTTGAAAAGGAGTTGGAAGAAGCAAACTTATATAATCCCACCCCTACTGAGTTCATTCATTTGATAGTTTTACAGTTTTTAAATTAGGAAATGTTAGTCAAAACGGCATAATTGTAATTAAAAGACCACTGTGAATGATTTTACAAAGGACAGGACAGACGGAGGTTTGGACTGAGCTGCTTGACGCACAGGCAACGTTCTGGAGAAAACACAGAGCCAAGACAATGTCAAGCATTTAACCTTTCCCATCCCAAGAGCTGATATCACTGAAGATGCAAGCATGTCTAGTTTCCTTCACCCCTTGTGTACACATATTTGTCTGACAACATGAGGGCAGAAATGACGATGCACCGCAAAAGAAACTTTAGTGAATTTTCTTTGTAAAAGGTTTTAATAATTTACAGCCACTTCCAGCTGATTGAATGCTCAATTTTGGATGGAGGCTATTCTGATAGTCTGACATCATACCTTAGTGGAGTGATGGGCTGGTTAAGATGACGACAGGGGGTGTCCAAACTCTACAGACAAGGACCAGATTTGGTCAGAAATCTGGTCACATACAAAATAAATACATTTTTACCAAGATTATCGTCGAATTTCTGCTCTGTTCATTCCCAGTTAGCTTGACGTGGATGGGATGTCTCGTCCCATTGTCTCTCTTGATATTGAACTCCGTGAAAACATCTACAGTTTCTAACAGCTGTTTCTCATTTTAAACCATCCCAATTTCCACTTTTCCTAGAAGCGGTGGTCCTCACTGTCAACTTTCCTTTTTTATTTACAGTTGACATTTTAGAAATGAGGTAGAAAGTGTCACAGAAAGTCGCACAACTGTGTCTCCGCAGGTTTACAACGGCTGTAATTTAGCCAACCACAACCAAGAAGTGATTGATTTTATGAAAGGAGCCTGGGGTTTGGTGGAAGTTGGAAGGCAGGCCACATCTGCTCCACCCACGGGCCGGACTTTGGACATGCCTGGTTTACATTTTTAAATGTACATTTAAATTTTTTTTACATTTTTCTTTTTAAAACAATCCAAAATACTTTGAATTTCTCCTGATGAGTCTGTTTCCCAAAACACAATAATTAATGTATGAAAAAAAGAAATTATGACATTTTCCATCACAGTCTTAGTCACAAAAGGACTTATTTTTTTACACATGTTGAAAGACAAAGTACCTTTGTGGCTTTTTCTGCATTTGCTGTCATGTTGATGCAGAATAGAGAAGCAATTCCAGCTCAGAAGAATGATTGTCTAGTGTCACATCAACCTTTTGATCTATCCTTACATCTGTGCATCACTTGATCACAATCGTGTGTTATTTTGGTCCAAAGCAGTTTTTTTTACAGTAACTGCGATCCAAAAAAACATACACTGGATTCTGTTCGTGGTCTTCATAGAGAGAAAAGCTAGATGCAAAGTAGGAAAACGCCTCAGTCTGTAGTTGTTCAGCTGGGGTTGCTTTCTTTCAGCCTTTAGAAAATTATTATCCTTACTTTAATAAGGAAGTTTCCTGGGATGGAGATCTCATTGTTTTTTATTGGAAAAACAATGAGATTGTGTTCAGGAAATTTTCCCGATATGGTTTTGTTTTCGACACCCTCTGGTCTCTGATCAGAACTTAACTTTGTGCACATGCAAAGGTCTTCCTTCCTCCCGAGACCTCTCCACGTCTCTGCGGTGGCCTCAGCGGTCTTCCATGGAGGAAGGACAGCACTGACCCAGACAGGAAAAGACTCAATAAATTGGTTGGTAAAACTGCCTCCATGGAGGAGGTGGTGGACCTAAAGATGTAGGTTAGGCTAACTTCCATTGTGAATATCGCCTCCCACCTCCTGCAACACAGTTCAGGAGCTCCTTGTTTTTGTCCTGGTTGGCTGTGACTTCTCCTGGATGCCCCGCCCCCTGAGACAGTCACAGCTGCCTGGAATCACTAATTTGGTTCAGTATTTAAGGATGTTCTCTGTATCTGATCGTCTTATTTGACTTGTTGTAAACGTACGTTCCTGGTTTGTTTCCCCACCATTTGAGGCTATCATTTGTTATCAAATCTCCACTTGATCTGTTGAAGTTTTTCCTGGTCCTCCTGTGTTTTTTTTATTTTGTTTTAACCAGCCAAACGGTGCGTCTTCAGACAAACCCTCCTCCACCCTTGGTGTAGGAAGGAACGCCACTGCAGGTGAGTCCTAAAATCTCCAAGTGTCAAATCTCTTGAACTCTTCTCATGAGCATCCCTGCACAGCAGCTGTCTTATTGCTTTTTGCAACTCCCACCGCAATTATTGAGTCACCTCTGCATATATGACATTTCCTTTGCAAAGATCTGCTTTTGAGTATTTTGTACGTGTTATGCAAACTGCTGATGGCCTGGAGTTTCCCCTGTTGGCATAAATAAAGTCTGATCCTCATCCCACAAAATAACCTCTGGGATGTTTGGGATCTGGGAATGTCTGGAAAATTATGAAAGGCGGCTGACATCAAGGTTGTGTCCAAAGACATGACTGCTCTCTATAACTCCTAAAAGACTATTGCGGAAATATCCAGCGCCCAGGATGTTAACAAAGACTATTTCTGAATACATTGTGCTCTGATGATGAAAACTTGGATAATTTACAAAAACTATAAGTTTATTTATTTTTAATGACAAAGCATTCAAATGCAGTGCATTGTGGTTTATATTCCCCAATCTAGTGAGGGTTGGCGCACACTTGTAAATTTCCAGGCTACTGGATTTTGGAATTGTATTTTCAGACGTCCAGAAATATTGTGCTCTAACCAGGGAGGAGTGAATTTGGACAAAGGCTAGGCTCATTCAGACTTAATCAAGCCCTATTGTTTTCTTTAACACTAAACATCCAAGGACCAAGAGGCCTTCACTGCTCTCCTTCCAATTCACTCAGACCAGCACTTAAATCTGCTTTTGCTGTCTTTGTCAGAGTTCAAATGCTCTTGCTATTGCCCACATTTTTCTGGCTTGTTTTTTTTTTTATTTTGTTTTCTTTTGTTAAATAAATTTTTTTCACCATGATCAATTTTTCTTTTTCCCCAAGAACGCTTGTCTGTAACAAATCTGTTATCGTAGCTCTGCTCCTGTTGTCTCTTTCTGCGGCTTAATGTTTTGATTTCTTCTCTTACTTCAGCATGCATCCCTACAGAAAAAGGGTTGAGCGTGTCTTCTGTGACCAATTCTGTCCCTTGATCTTCATTTCTCTTCTTCTTCTTCTCTGGGCTTTCTTATCTACAGCTCATGTTATGTAATGTTCCACACATTTTCTTTCTTTATTTCCAGTTTTCATTTTTCCAGTGCAAGGCCATTCAACCCTTGCATGAGGTTTATGTTTTTATTGATTGCTCTTTGTATTTTTTTCACTCCCTGAATGTCTGTTTTAATGATGTGTATGTGAAAAAGAATCATTAATAACATTATTTAGAACCTGCTTGAACTTGGATACTCATTAAGAAGTGAAACAAGTGCAGCTCAAGGAGGTGAACCAGCTGAGGTTAGGAAGGACTGGCATAAAGATGACATCTGAAACTGTAACAAATTCTGATGGTTTCCCATATTTGCATTTTTTTTTTTCATTAACACAGTGCCTGCTTTCCTTTGCAAAAGTCTGATTCAGTTGGTTATCTCATGTTTTATTGTCTTTTTCACGTCTTTTCTTTGTGCATTACTTTATTGTATGCAATTATGATAGATCTTTAGACATCACAAACCAAAAGATAAAAATAAAATTGTATTTCTTATCTTTGATCAGTGACTCTGAAAGCAGAAAAGTTCCCACAAAACATGAATGAAAATGGTCTGAAAAGAGCAGAAAACTGTCAATCCGACTGGAGGTGATGCATAAAGGATTTGATCTTTTCATCCTTCTCCTGATCTGCAGTGAATTTAAAACAATTCTTATTTCTGCTTTGCTTCTCTTCAAAACATGTTGGTGAGAAATTAATAACAAAAAATATGAATTTGTTCTGTGACTAGAAAACGTATTGGGCTGCAGTGAGGAGCTGAGTTGCTGTTTTTCTCACATTACAGTTCCTTTTGCTCCACAGTATCCACTTTTATCCTCCACTTTTTTTGTTTCCTTTTATTTTCTCACAACAGATATTATAATATATTGTTATTTGTTCCCTGCGTGTTGCAAAGCTAAATGTTTGTCTGGAGAGCAATTCTTTCTTTCTTTTGCATTTTTCACAAATGCAGCGACAGCATTATTAAGATACCATAATTTCCGGACTACAGAGCGCACCTGATTATAAGCCGCACCCATTACATTTTTAAAGGATAAAACATTCTGTACATCCATTGTCTATAAGCCGCATGCGCCCACATTTAAACATGTGTTGTAGAATGAGGATGTGTATGTGCTGAAACCACACTGCAGGGTGTGTAAGAAAGAGGGCAGAGCTCCTGCAGCGGAGGGAGGGGCGGAGGGAGGGGAGAACACGTGCAGCGCAAGAGGGAGCGTTATCACTCTTGCGCTGCTCCCACTCCTTCCTCACATACGCAGTCTGCTGACACATATACTCATTCTACAACACCTATATAGTTAGTTCATTAGTTAGTAGTTACTGTATTTGCTAATAAAGAATGGTGCGTTGTAATTATTACTTGCAAATTATTCATTGGCAACACTGCCACCGGGGTATTTTGGGGGGGGGTACCACGACACAGCAACTTCTGCTGCTTCATCACCACGGTGATCACAAGTCCCACACCGTCACAGCTCTACTACAAATGGTGCCTGTGATGCGGCATTAACACTGCAGCAATATGGTAGTAACAGCTATAACGGGGCTGGTTAAAAAGAAACATATTGGTAAAAGTCACTGAGAGAGAAAAAAAAAAGTCTCTGAGAGCCGCAGTAACTTATAGGCGGGTGTGCGCCTCCTGTGCACTTAAACCATGGAAGTCTTCCTCCTCAGTGTCGGATTGGAAAGGCGCCAAACGTTCTTCGCCACGCTCTCTCTCTGTGTCTCCATCGTTGTCGCTGTCAGTGTCCCTCTGAGGTAAATTCTCTCCTGAGCTCACGCTGTCCTCTTCATCGCGCAGCAGACCGGCTTTTCCAAACCCGTTGGTGATGGTGGATTTTTTTTTCACACTGCTTTTAACAATTGCTTTTAACTTGAAAGCCGCAGGGCTCGACATAGCCATTTGTCCGCTAGCCCGGTCCTGTTTCTCGAGCAGTGCGGACCACAAGATTTTATTTTTCACTTGTCCGCTCGGGCCACTAAAATATCTAACGGTTAATATATTTTTCACCTTTTTCAATAAAGTATATTTTGCAAAAACTTGTCGATTTAACCTCGTCTTCATCGCTTTGAAAGTTTGACGTCCGCAATGATTGTTTTGGTCACGTGCTGCGCACTCCGCATCCATCGCAGCAACTTAATGGCGCGAAAAATTGCTTGTAAAGTTGGACAAGGAGACATCAAACGCACAGAGATGTTTCTCAAACCTCCCCAAGCTGGCCAAACTCCAGGAAAGCCAACCAAAACAAGTGCAGAAGGGATCGGCAAGAAAAGAAAGCTAACAGACGAGGAGTTGAAGGAAAGGGACAGAGAATATGACCGGACCAAGAGGTGCAGACGTTCCTATCACATTGGCCTGACAAATGGACGTGGCTTGAATATGATCAAGAAACCAAACTTGTATTCTGCAAGATCTGTAGGGCCCATTCATCCTACGCTGACAAGTAAGTAAGCAACTTAATTTTTAATTACCTCCGCTTGGCGTCGGACGCTTCAGGCTTCCACGGCGCGTTAAAATATAATAAACGCAAACTTCGTCGGCTATTAACCCGCTTATACCATGGTTAGTCCTTAATTCTTGTTTTTTTTTTTTTCCGATTTGGATCGCTTTTCTCACAAAAAGCGGACGGTTACGTGATGCGGCGCGATGATGATATGTTACAGTGATGGTATGTTACGGTGATGCGGGGCATCTGCAGATTCGGCGCGATCGTCCCGATGTGTTGAATAAAGCATCAGTTCAGAGGGAAAGTTCATCTCTTACCGCTTGTTTTTGTCCAAATGATGAAGCAAAAGGTTATTTTAAAGAAACCAGCGCAGTGATTCAAAACATTTAAGCTAGCTGACCGGAACTTCTTTGTTCACCATGCGGTTATCAGATTTTAATGCATACCCAGCAGCCAATCAGAATCGAGAATTCTACCGGTATATGAATGAATGAATGAATGAATGAATGAATGAATTACTAACCAGTGTATTTCATTGACGCATTTTTTTCAGGGATTGTAGTCTTTTCAAGGGTTATGTTGCAGACCGAAGCACTGGCTTCGATGCACACCAGAAGAGTGTGGCACACCAGCGCTGTGTACAGCGTCAGAAGGTAGCAGATGGGGAGCAGTCTCCTGTTCTCGCTGGTGTCCATCGGAATGGATCAATAGATCCTAGATTCCAAAAACAGATGGAAAACATGATGCACGTGGCCTATTACATTGCCAAACGAGAGAAGTCATTCACAGACTTCCCAGATTTGGTGGAGCTGTGTAAAACAACAGGATCAGACATGCCCCAGTGGTACCGCTCGGACAAGGCTTGTGCCAGGTAAGCATCTAATGAATTATGAACAAATAATACAGAACCTTCATTTAATAAATTGAAACAATTCCAAATTTGATCTCTTTGTTTTTTATTTTGAAAAATACTGATATCACCCAATGTTTTGCAGGTTTCTTGTTAGCATATATGACCAGGAAAGGGCTGAGATGCTCGATCAGCTTAGAAGAGCTCGGTTTATTAGCGTGTGTATTGATGGCGCTACAGACACAGGCAAGCTAGAGAACGAGATTGTGTATGTCAAGTTTTGGAATGACAAAATGGGAGTTCTACAGTGTTTCCTTGGAATAGAAGACGTAAAGTTTGCAAACGCCGATGGAGTAATTCAAGCCATCGACACTGGTAAGTAGTAAAATTTTCAGCAAGTTCTGAGACAATAACGCATACTTAGATGTCATATTGTATTGTTCTTTGTAATTTTTCAGTTTTCAGTCCTGGTCATCAACAAATGACTGCTTATCTTTGTTGACTTTTGTTAGATAATCAGTTCTGTTTTGTCAGATACTTATATTTTGTTTTTTGTTTTAGTTTTCAAAGAAGCTGGGATCCCAGACTGGCGTGAGAAGATCGTCTTCCTAGCTGCCGATGGAGCTTCAGTGAATATGGGTAAAAAGAATGGGGTTGCTGCGAAGCTGCGGCGTGAAGTGGAATATTTATTGGCAATTCACTGCATTGCTCACCGTCTCGAGCTGGGTGTGAATGACGCTGTACGTGAAAACCCCCAACTCAAGAGGCTGCAGGAAGTGTTAGTGTACCTTTATGAGCAGTACGATTACTCCCCAAAAGCGCTGAGAGAACTGAGGATGCTTGGGGAGGCATTAGAGGAGAAGGTCCTGAAACCCACCACTCTGAAGGGTGCCAGATGGCTGCCCTACATACACAGGGCTACAAAGGTAAATTATTTGAAATGTCACTCAAAATTGATCAGTATGGTCAGTTAGAACAAGTGCAACAATCTTAGACTGCTAACAATAATCTGCTTATTCCCTCTTGTTTAAATAATCTTCATTGAAATAATGTTAAATAATATTAAATATTAGCACATTCATAACTTTCTTCAATTTATATGTTTACAGATTCTCTGCACAAGTTACAAGGTCTTTGTCGCCCATTTTGAGGACATGGTCAGTTCTGAGCGTAGACCCCAACCGAGTGCCACTGTAATGGGCAGAGCTATGAATATCTTGCGATATTTGAAAGATGCAAAGAATCTACAGTTCATGCATTTCTGGTGTGATGCTCTGGAGGTTCTGAAAATATTGAGTGAACAGTTTCAGAGGGACAATCTGACACCAGGTTAGTATGCTGAGCTCAGTATCCTTGACCACCATCAAAGACATACAATTGAACTTTTGTTTTTAAATGTTATTTTCATGTTCAACTAAACATGTATTCATGCATGCAATGTTTTATATTTTCTAGGGGAGGCTGTTCAGTATCAAGAAGCCTGTTGTGCAGGTCTGATTGAGTTGTCCCTTCAGCCAGGAGTAGAACAGTCAAAGGTCATTGGCAGCATTACCTCCTTCAGCAAATATCAGGGTGTTGAGTTAACCAACATCAGTGCAGACACACTCAAGAAGGAGAGAGAGGAAATTACAGGTAAACTTAAAACTAACTTAACTTAAAATTATAAGACAAGCTCTGACTCCTGCATTAGAATGTGGTAAGACTTTCTAATATCACTAATCATTTGATGACTAATAACCATGTCGTTGATGGGTCTTTAAACTCCACTTACTCACTGATCATTTGGATGTTTTATTTTCAGAAACCATGATCGATCACCTCCAGAAGCGTCTCGGTGATCTCTACTCCAACAGTGTTATTTCAAAGTTTAGGGCTCTAGATCACACATTGTGGCCCGAACTGGATAATGATAAACATTCCAAAGAAGCCTTTGTGCTTCATGGCAGAGATCAGATAGGTGGTTTGGTGGAACACTATGAAGAGGTGTTCAAGCGCCATGGTGTTGACCCTGGATCCGTGCTTCACCAGTTCCGTCTTTACAAAACGTGGGCCAAGAACTGCCAGACATCCATGAGGAACACACTCATCACTGTTCCAAAAATAGGTTGGTTGCTTGGTTGTGTACAATTTTTGCTACTGTTACATGTTTAGACCAACAAAGAAGTAAAATGACATTTTGTGTATCTTATGAATATCCTATTGCATTAGCAGTGTTTTGACTTTTTTCAGACTTTTTTTCAGAAATGCATTGTCTAATACCTCTAATATCTGGTTATAAACAAAAAGTAAATCTTGAATTGTTCAATAATTTCTTACAGAGGATCTTAAGAAGAGGTTTGATGCTCTGGCCATACTGATGGAGATTTATGTCGTTATGTCCGTGAGCACTGCCATGTGTGAGCGTGGCTTTTCTTGCATGAAGAGAGTGAAGTCCGACTGGAGGTCCTCCCTCACCACCATACAAGTGAACCGACTCATGTATATTTCCTTGGAGGGCCCAACATGTGACAAGTTTGTTGCTCTGAACTCAGTAAATTATTGGTGGGGCGCGGCTGTGAGGAAGCCAGGCTTCACTGCTTGGAAACAAAGAATCGAACAGCCAACTGATGAGGAGCTGGAAAGAGAGCTAGAGGAGATAGACAGAGAAATGGAAGCAAGCCGAGATGCTGAAGATGCTGCTAGAGAGAGGTTGAATCATGTCACAGAGTCTAAGGAAGATAAGGAAGGAGTGGATAGAGAGGCTACTGAAGATGCTTAAGAGAGACTGAAGCATGAATCTCAGACTCAAATGCAATAATAAATGATTTAATGTCAAAGTACTAATTTTGTTTTCCTTTACAACGCTGTAAGCAGTAAGTATTTCCTGTCAAAAGCTGAATGATCTCAGTAATTTAATTTTATTTAATTTTTCAATTATTTAATTTAATTAGGTCACTAAAGTAACTAAAAAGTAAATGTAGCTTTGCAACAGTAACAAAAAGCTGAACTGCTGTGCGCGGTGTCGGGCCAGTAACTTTCAAAAACTACTGGCCCTGTGGGCCAGTGCAAATTTCTGGGCTATGTCAACCCCTGAGCTGTGTCAAATGCATTTCTTCTTGCATTTTCCGTGATGAGGGTCTGTTCGTGTCATTCATTCACAAAGCAGGAATTTACATTAAACGTCTTCTATCCCCCGTCTCACTCTTACACTTTCTGCTCGAGCGCCCCTAGGGGTCGTTAGAAAATATGCATAAAAAAGGAAAAAAATGCATAGATTAGCCACATCCTTGAATAAGCCGCAGGGTTGAAAGTGTGTGACAAAAGTATCTGCTTATAATCCGAAAATGGAAATCTCAAGGTATATTTCTTTGTTTTACACTAGAAGAACTGTTATAGTTATTCTCTGAATTTATATTAAAAGATTAATCACAAGCTGCAGATTTAGTAAATGCTTAGTGGTTCAACTTAGTAACTTATTTTTTCTTTTTTCCTCCTTTTGGCTTACTTCAGTTATTGTGTGAACCTCTGGGTGTCGCTGTTGCATCCTAATTCAGCCGCGTCCTAATCGCTGTCCGTGGTCCTGAAAATCTGCAACAGAGCAATGAAACCCACAAAGATGCAAACTGCATCTTCAAGTCTTTACATTAAATATTTTAATTTACAGCAAATACAATAAGGAATTTACACACTTTCATAGATGGAGCAGCATGAGGCTAAGTTAATACTCAATAATGTCCTTGTATGCTTTTGTTGGTAATGGAGCAGATGTTGACACACTGCAAAGGTAAACGTGACTTATAGTTTTAGTATTTAAATTGTTTGGGCTCATTTACTTTAAATGTTTATAAAAAATTGTGAACAATATTTTACTCTTTTTTTTTATTATTTTAATAAAGCTTCACAATTTATGCAAACAGTGGCGCATTTATCTGCTTAGTTTCACACATTGTTTTTTAATTATATATTCAAATCTTTTAATATAAAATATTTTGATGTTGTATTATATCCCATTATAAAACATTAAGATTGTTTTAAATGAATTTGAATTATTATTTTAATTATATTTAGTATATTTTGTTTTAACCGTTCGTCATCAGGGCTCATATTGTGAAAGGACTAACCGGAAGTCTTCAGCTCGGTAGATTTGAACCGGCACTGGCACACAGAGGATCAGCTGCTACAGTCCGCTGGCTTCCAGTGAAGTTCAGCCTCTGCGCGGCGGCTCCTTTGGAACGGCGCGCGCGCGCTGAGACGCGTCACGTTATTCGTCGGAAGTTGACCGCACCGCAGTTTGAGCCGCGCGCGCCGACAGCAGACGGCGGCGGTGCAGCCTGCAGGGACTCTCGCCGCGGTTAACGACGCTCGCTCCTGGATGTAACGCTTCATAACCCTGTTTCCAACCGGCAGCAGCAGGGCACGCGCCGAACGAAAGTTTCCGTTTGTTTGTTTTGTCCTCTTGGATGACCGAGAGCGCACTTGGCGGTGGCCGTTCCTTTCCGCGAGCTGACCGGGGCTGCGGACGCTGCTGGGTGGCTGAGATGCTTGCTCGTGTCAAGTTCCAGGTGTGGAGGTCAACGACGATGTCGGGGGTCGCTGGTTTTGGGAAATGATTACTGGCTGCATCGACGGTGAAATAATGGTCAGAAGATGCCTCGTGACGTTCAAACCGTTCAGGTAGGAGACAAAGCGGCAGATGTGTCCCCGTCCCTCAGCACGTGCCTGCTTCACGCGCGTTCACCTTTACTCAGCATCCATCCTCTCATCACCGACACACATGTCCACTTCCGTAGTGAAGCCCTGGAAGAATGCATCGCAGCGGGGAGGCTGTTTACACACGCACACACTGAAAGGTCTGTCTTTCTGTTGGATCAGATGGATAAAGAGACTGGACAGACATGGGGGGGGGGGGGGGTGCATGCATTGCTGGTTGCTGTTTCTTGATTTGTCTTTGATTATGAAACTGGAGATTTCTTCACATCAAAGATACAATTAATTCATACATTCCCTCTCTGTCAAGCAATTTTAGGTTTATCAATGCACAGCGTCACCACTTCCTACACAACTCATGTCAGTCATCTTAAAATCCTACAAAGGTCTGAGCTAAGCAGGGATAAAAAAAATCTCCTAGATGAGTTTGTTTATTGGTTTTTGTGAGAAGTCCAAAGCTCCTGCTGGACCCTTTCACACTTCTGTCTTCAGTTTTTTTCGTTTTTTGATAACGCAACCAATTTAAAACCAGTCATGTTTCAAGGCGACACCCCAACCAAAAAGAAATCTAAAGGCAAACTAAATTAGTCCAATTTAATCCAAGCCATTTCAAATTAATTTGGGGTGCATTCAGAGCAGATTAGACCATTGGTTCCGCATCATTTGGTCCAGATGGAGCCCTGATTCTTACGTTTGGCCTGTATTCAGACCACCTTTTACCGGACATTCAAGAACCGAAGCTTGTAAACAAAACCACATGACTAGAGATCTCTTCAGTCATTGGCCATAAATTATGAGTTTGGGCAAAGAAACGAGAGAAAGAATAATGGAAGTCTTGTGCTTTGCAATCCTTGTCAAATTTTATATTTCGCTGCCAGTTTTGAACAACATCAGGTACACTTTTGACTTTGGTACAGCGGAGGCATGCTGCAAGGCGCCTACTGAGTAGATGGCAGCTAAGACTGTACGCTGATGAGTGTTTATGGCATACTGGATGTTGAAAGAAAAACCACGATAAGCAATGTGGATCACGGTCAAAGTTGTTTTAATGAGCCTCTATTCATCTGACCACATGTCTGAGTTGCTGGAACCGTTGCCATGGTTTCTATGTTCCTACTTTGCCGTTTTGTTCCAGTTGTTCCGCTCTGAGCACGGAACCTATTCAGCCGGAGGAAACTCGGAGCGAACAGAAGCTCAGTCCAATCGGAAATGAACTGAGACCACCTTGGTCCATTGATGATCAGATTATCAGAAGGTGAAATGCCAAAGTGTTGAAACTTCCTGGAGAACCAGACCCAGAAAAGTCTGCCGGTACTGGTTGGATTTGAGAGAAAGAAAATAAAACGCACAACAGAAGAACATCTGAAAAACGAGAAGAAAAGTTGATCACTTTAAAGTTGCGGAATGATATAAGCCAACACTAGAACATCTGAGAAATAAAACCTTGTTAGTAACTGGAAACTGACATAGAATGAGTATCGTACAGATCGCGGATCAGCCATGATCCTTTGCCCCCTAGTGTGACAGCATCACCTGTACGTTGGAAGAGAGTGCTACTTTCATTGTCCTTAAGAATACTTCACAATACATGTACCACACACACGACAATGGTCCGTTTTCATGACGTCCCTTAAGGTGTTCGTACAAGCCTCAAGGGAACTGCAAGACACACCTGTGCTAAGATGCAGCTGCTCCTCTATATGACTCTCCGTGGACCCAGACAACCCAAAAACATGCAGAACCCGTACGGGTCAACCCTCCGTACGGTTGTGACTAAGGCTTTACCAACACCCTGAGCCATGCAAAAACAACTGGCCTAAATAAAATTAAGGTTTTGTATGATGTATTATTAAAGAAGAGTTCATAGGAAAGGTTTCTTTGAAAACAGCAGGAATAACGCCTCCAACAAGGCTCATCCACGCTAGTAAGGGTCTCTCTACCTGGGGCCAAAATCTGATGAATGGTGTGTGTGTGTTTGCTGATAGCTCATCTCTCCCCTGATCCTATTATAAGAAGTGGAGCGTTTTTGCTTTAAGCCTGTTAATTAAAGACTTGTCAGGCAGGACCAGAGCCTCTTCCTTTCCCATCACCTATCTAGCGGCACTGGGGAAAAACGGCTAAATGATAGGAGTAGAAACAATGGCCCTGGGAAAGCTGCCGTTCGCCCACATCAGCTGATTTTGCTTCTTTTCCTCTCCATCAGTCACCCTTCCTTCCAAACAAGGCTGCCTTTAACCCTGTTCTATTCACACACAGACCAGATTCATTATTTGATGGATGAAAAGAATATAAAAGGCGCACAAAAAGACCTAATGGTTATCTGTTAAATAAACCAATTTTCTACCACGTCCTTTGTGTAACCCCTTTATCTTTGGTAACCTGCTGCTGGCCTCACTCGCTTTATCTCCCTAAAGTAATAAGGCTCTGAGGAAGATGATGAAAAGCAAACAGTAGGTCATCTGAAGAGAGTCTACGTTTGTTGTAGGTGAGGACAGATTTTGATCTTTAGCCTTCGTTGACCAGATGAAGCTGGATACGTCGAAATAGGTAGAAGTAAGCTGTAAGTGTTTGACGGGCTCATTTTCATGTCAAATGATGGTCCGTGTTACGACACGGGGGCCGCCTGACAGTGATCGAGCTGTTCTAATATACCCTGCAGGATGGCTAAAAGGAGGTGTGTGGTGGGGGGGGGGCATGCTTTACTATTTTATAAAACTACAGTTTCAAGGCAGCGACAGAGTTAAATGTGTGGGATAAATTGGTATAAAGCTTTACTGTATTTACTGAATTCTTTGCAAACTTTAGGAAGGGGTACGACTTATACTCAGGAACGAATTAAATGTGTTTTTCTTTTTAACCCTTGTGCTATCCTAGGCACACATTGGGAGTTGGGTCATCTAGACCCACTAGACAGTGCGCTGAACCTTTTTTCTTCAATGATTTGTGATCTTCACTGGTGTCCATGGATTACATGAAATCTTTCTACCTTTATCCACCTTTGTCATGGTAGGGAGAACACGTCAATGTAAGGGTGGGGTCATCTAAGATAGCACAAGGGTTAAATAAATATTGGCTCATTTATTCGTTATTTCCCCACTAACAACCGCTAGAGGGCGCTATAGGTGTGTGCATCAGTATTTGCTACGAACAGAAATGCAGAAGCGCCGTCCAAAGCAAATATGGAGGAGAATCTGACCGCTCTCCTAAACATTATATTTATCTTATTAGCATTGAGACATTATTCTTATTTTTCTCTCCTCAGACTAATGCGGGACAACAAGTCCTCAAACTGGGTCACAGATAGGGAAGTTCCGCCAAAAGCGCCATCATTCAGACGCAGCACCTGCACTAGATGGTGAAGCTCACCATCCTGGGAGAGTCTCTGAATGCATTGATTGTAAATGAGATGTAGTCGATGATCACATCTGCAATATCAAATTTATGAACATTTTTTTGGACATGGATTGAGCATCAAATCTGACATACCTCATAAAAGAGGCAGTGGACGCAAATGTGACCCGTCGCGAGTTTCTCCCAAAAGTATGACTAATATGATTTTTTTTTTCTTTATTATACATTACAGTCCGAAAAATACAGTACAACCTTTGGTGCAAAGTGAGGGAAGATTTGCCTCACACTAGAACGACCACTGACATGCTGGTGTAGGTACCATAACCATTCGGCCTGCAACAACCGTTCATGGTCCTTCGAGTAGTGCTGACGTCACATTATGTGATTGGCTGTCCGTTGGTCCGATGACGTATCGGATAGTGATTGGTCTGGACAAATTACGAGACTACCATAGAAGAAGAAATAATGCGGTCCGTTGTAAACAAACAGAGCTCTGATATAGAGCAAGATTATCTTCTGAACGTGCTTTTATGATTGTTTTGATTATTATTAAGTGCATTTGCAGCCGAACGGACTGTGAACCCTTCTTCAAAGCACCTTCCCTGCCTGCGAACATGAAGCTATGAGACTCCAGCTGCTCAGCTCAGAGACACGGTTCACTTGTGTGGAGCAGCCGGTTCATTCCAACAGCCACAGATCTTTATACAAAGTGGGTTGTTGCAAAATCCCTCTATAAACACTACAAAGAATAATGTCAGACACAACTTCTGAAGGAGAATGGCTTCAGGTCACAAAAGGAAATGTGAAATGAAAATTTGTAGAACCCGATCAGATCTCCACGCTACGTAGTTTGTCCAAGTGGGGTTACCGTAGTGTGACGTTATCCTCAGTCGAAAGGACCCCGAATGGTTATTGCAGGCCGAATGGTTTGGGTACCAACACTGGCACTTTCAGTTCAGAAGTATAAATCTGACTGCAACCTGCAGAAAAGCCCTGCAGCAACATGCTAATGTCTGCAGGTTGGCATCTTTCTGGATGTGTGAAGCTTTCACATTTTTTTTATTTTTTTGCTTGCCTCTTGATTTAAATGGAAAGCTCCCACTTCTGTGCTGTATGCTTTATAGGAAACTGGAACTGACTTTGTTCTGATGCTAGCATGATAGATTCTCTGGAGACTGCCACCTTGCAAACCTCACGAGAATCCAGCTGCTTTGCATTGTAAGCATTTGTTACACAACAGGAGTCGAGATGAATAATTTGTTTGAATAAAGTTGGCACAGCAGAGATCAGTCTGTGTTTGAATCTCATTTGGAGGAAAACTGTGCAAGACAGTGTTTCATCAGCTTATCAGGGTGGAGTGACGATTCAGTCCTGCTTTGAGTCACCTTCTGGGTCCAGGTGAAGGCAGTGATGGATATTGTCCGGGTAAAAGAGGCCTTTGGGTTTTGCCATTGTGTTCCTAATTATTAAAGATGACGATGATGATAATTTTTTAATAGAAAATAATGTTTGGTGTTTATGACATGGATTTATTTAAGTTATTAAAAAAAGGCTATGAAGAAAATTCCCACCCTAACCCCTAACTACTAAAAAACTGTAGTGCGGCACTATGTAGTGCCCTGAATTTTAAAAACAATTTGGTCACCATGCTCACTTTTACTGCTTGCTTTTTTTTTTTTTAATGGCGGATATGATGGCATCGATTTCACAAAGTTAAAATCTAATTGATATGACCGTTTTGCGACGATTATTTATAAGTCCAATGTCTTTTGAAAATAAAAATACAGTTTATTGGTAAAAATTGTTCAGACGCAATGCATTATGGTCTATATTTGCCAATCTAATGTGCATCGATGCACACTGTTTTTTTTCAGGGACTTCTGGGAAAATTCTAGGGCAATCCATTTTGGAATTGTAGATTCGGATAGGACTACAAAATGGCGAACGCACTATGTAGTGAGTAGGGAAGGATTTCGGACACAACCCATGTGACCTCCCATCACCCAAAAACTATTTGTACACCTTTAGAAATTCCACAGTGCCACTAGTGGTTGACTGAAATACAGGCCACAGTGCAATAAAACAGAAAAAAATAACAAAACCCAAAGCAAACCAAAACCATTTTCCAATCCAAACCAAGAACAAGAATGGCTCCAAACCATTGACTATACATGGGAAAAAAAGGGCTGAGCCAGTGTGATGTCATCCATAAAAAATGGTTAACTTCCAGTTCTTACAAGCAAGTTTTTTCAAGATATGCAGATCCCACCATGTTGGAGCCAATTGTTGTCAGTAAGCAGTGATTGGTCCAAGTTGGTCTAGGTCAATGTTTCTATGGCAACCACTCTGGCCAATCAGGAGTGAGCTTGTTAGAAGTCCACAACTTACCTCTTGAAAGCAGGCTAGACCAAATTAACATTATCAAGAATATAGTAAAAAAAAAATAAGGTATCTGGACCAGAATGGTTATCGTGACCAATAGTATCGGTTTATTTCTCTATAGAGGACTGCAGGATTTTGGCTTCTTGGAGCCCAGCGGGTACTTCCTGTTTGGAAGACCAGGGCGATGGGGTTACTCAGTCCAGTTCTCATATACAGTCGATGGCTCCAACATCAGAGGTCAAGGGTTTTGTGTCATGATGTCTGTTTGGTTTTGGAGTTCCTGGAGGTCATCTGGGCAGAGACCCTTTTCATGCATGATGCATCTTCTTAACCCCATTCCAGGGTCACTGGGGTGCCTGAGCCTATCCTGGCTGCTGGTGAAGGCAGGGCACACCTGGACAAGTCGACTGTCCCAGGGCGGCAGAGCCACCTCCTTTATGCTAAATATTAAACAACTGGTCGTCGTTCATCCACGGCATCTGTAAAGCTGAAACACATTTTTCAACGTTTTTGTCAGTGTCGTGGGCCTTCGTCTTCTAGTAGAGTTTGATTAATAAAAAATGATTGAGCAGTATCTTCTCTTAGAGAATCAATTCACTTTGTTATGTCCATGAATTTATACTCCTCTAAAGTAATTTTTTAGACAAAACATTTAAAACAAGGCTAAATTAATTATCTGTCAGTAGTTTACCCCCACTTTATTTTATTTTTTTAGGCGATAGTAGAAATAAGTTCCATCAAGATTAAAGAATGAAAATGCTGCAGCCTTTCTAAAAAGGATGAGAGTCTGCAGGTCTTTTGAGGAAAAAGCTGCACCTGCCTTTAGAAATCAGATAAATTATGAAATTCATTAGGATTCCTGTGCAGCTGTGATCAGCCTGCGGTAATTATGTTCACTACACACTCAAACCATCATAATAAAGACTTTTTAGTGTCAACATCTTCCTGTATTGTAAAGCACATCACTTTGCTTATAAAGAAGTCCTTAAATTCACCTGAGTGTGCCGCATAGAGACATCCATCTTGGAGAACTGCATCCCCCCGATGTTGTGCCAAACCACCGAGCTCATCTAATTTCTCGTAGCATCATTAATTTAGGGAAGTTTGTTTGCGAGGCAGGAGAGTCTCTCGGTTTCAGGCGATGCTGGGAAAGTCAAGCGTGCTGGCTGTCGTCTTCTGAGAAGACGACATTCCCTGCTCATGTGGAGACAGTGGTTTGGTTTCTTCCGGATGTTTGGCCTCATGAATGACTCACTGAATCTTTAGCTGTGCTAAACCTAACCTCCACGTCCCAAAAACTTCAGGGAATCAGGGCGGACCGATTCACTGACCAGAGATGAACAACCGCAGATGCTGTTTTCTCCTGGATTCCTCCAAGTCTCGGTGTCTTTTCATCTGCTCTTATCATCTTAAAAATATTTCAAGAATTAAACATCTGATGTCTAAGCAGGACCTAGAAAAACCAGTTCATGCGTTCATCTTTAGGCGACTTGACTAAAGCTACAGACGCAACGAGCTTGTGACGTGTGTTCTAGAATGGGTGAAATGTGCATTCTTGAACGTGCATTTGGCCCATGGTGTTCATAAAGGACAAGAAGGGAGGGGCTTTTTCCTCTTTTCCGACTGTTTATTAGCAAACGTCCTACAGGTGGAATAGGCTTGGTGCAAAATGTCAAAGCGGTGAGTCTTGCTCCAGGCTTTTTCTTTTCACAGCTCTAAATTAAATGAAGTTTTAACTTCTCTTATCCCACAATGGGGAAATATGTTCTCTGCATTTGACCCATCCCCTGGGGTAGCGGTGAGCTGCAGACGAGCCGCGCTCGGGACACGACAGTTGGCTGGGGAGAGCGGGGATTGAACCGCCAACCCTTCGGTTGCTGGATGACCTGCTCTACTGCCTTGTGATATGTGAAAAACAGGGCGTCACAACTCCCACCTGGGACAAACCGCTATCATTAGTGTCTCTGCCACTATTGATTTTCAACCGGTTGGCATGAATTACAGAGGACACCCTCCTTACGTCAGAACCGAATCTGAGTCCCTGACTGGTCAGAGTTCGACCAGCTTTAACTTTTAACGCTCACGTTTTCTACGTAGAAACTGTAGTAGAAACGTGCGTGGCTAACCGCGATCGCAAGAGTTCTGAACGCGGAAGCCCAAAATGCACATTTACATTGACTTCCGTTGGAACTGGTCGCTTGAACGTGCGTTCCTGAGGCCGGTGTGAACGGAGCTTAACTGTGTTTTAACAGGACGACAAAAAAAAGTCAGGAAACTGCATAGGCCGGCACAATAAATCGCAAATTTATTGTTATCGCAATATGCATGTCGCAAAAAAACAGCGAAAACTCGCAGTAAATGGTTACTTAAGGCTTGGGTTTGGGTTTATTTAAGGCAGAGATTTGATTCTTTTATTAAAGTCTGCTGACAGATTTCTCTCTGAATCTCAATTCATTTTCCTTGCAGATGTCAAACAGCAGATGACAGACGTTTGACACAAAAGAGGCTCAAGAGATCTTCTGTCTGTTTTCACATTTTGACTCATTGTCTAAAAATGAACAAAATAAACATCACCTTGATTTATTCAAATGGTTAAACCTGAAATCTCACATCTCCGCTGCTCGCCTTTCCATTCATTTGTGATTTCTAATCAGTGATGCAGTTTTTCTGATTTCTGCAGCCCATTTGATCCAAACGTATCTGAGCTGAAAAAGCAGCTCGTATCTGGGAGGGTTGCTGGTGTGATTCCCATCGCCTGGCTGAATATTGGAGCATTTTTATGAGAACGTTAGACCATCTTTTACAGGTTTCTTTTTATGCAAATGCATTAAAATGATCTGATTTTAGATTTACAAATTCAATTAATACATTTCCACAAGTATTTATTTTCTAATAAATTGTGTTTTGATATTCATGTAGAAGGATTTGAATGGATGGATGAAACGTAGCAGTGAAGTTGTTTTTTGCCTGAAAAATACAAGAGATCCTCTAAAAAAATCAAGTGCAAGACTTCATGAATCAATCAATAATGCATGTTTTTACTGTGAAAATGGATTTGATAGATTGACCTTTTAAACTCAGCCCTTAGAGCCCAGCACATCATAATGGATTATAGTTTTTTAAACCTTGAAGTAAAAAAGTTTTCTTGCTTTAGATCAATAAAGACAGAACCTCCGTGTTTGAGTAAAGATGTTGTGGTAGCATGAAGCTCTCCTGAAATGTATGGAATCCTTTAGGTTTATAGAGGTTTAGAACATGGGTTTGTCTTGGTCTTGTTTGCGTTTTGATGGATGGATGCTTTAATGTAGTCGGTGCTGTTGAATGTCAGAGTTCAAGGAGGCTGAACTTTGAATGTGGAGACCTGCGCTCCACCTTCACTTCATAGGGAGCAGCACAAACCAAACGGCTGACGGGGCATCGCGCCCCACTGGAGGAAATTAGTGGTTTAAAGCCTTTACAGCAGTTGTCCCCAACCTTTTAAAAGCCGCGGACCGGTGTGACGTCATACAACGTTTTCATGGACCGGTCTTTAAGATTACAAGACGAACTCTGTACTTTTATTTTGACAGGCATATCATTGTACATCGCATAGGTCTCAGTATCCTCTCCCCTTCTCACACTCATGGTGCAAAAAAGAACTGTCTAGTAAATGTAGCTTTCAGGGGTTTTGGGAAGTGGAAGGCTCCTCTTCCGTCTCCGTTTTCCCCTTGGCAAAGAAACTTTCCAAAGATGTTTGTTTTTTACTCATGCTGCTAGCTCCTGGGTTTTATTTTAGCGGTAACCTATCACGTGACCAAGAAGAG
Organism: Oryzias latipes; assembly: GCF_053564925.1. NCBI lineage: Eukaryota > Metazoa > Chordata > Actinopteri > Beloniformes > Adrianichthyidae > Oryzias > Oryzias latipes. The sequence goes on along the minus strand of NC_136237.1, from coordinate 41,451,032 downwards.
CGCCTTGGCCTGTGGCAAGAGTGACGTAACATGTAACAGAGAATCTGGCTATTTTTCAAAATAAAACATCTTTCAGATTCCGAAATAAATTAAACAGAAGTAATGTAAGTTATTTATTCTGGTAATAAATGACTCAAGAACCGGTACCGGTCCATGGCCCGGGGGTTGGGGGCTGCTGCTTTACAGCAAAAAGCCCAAAAGGCTGATTTGATCGATGACTTTACTACCTTAGTCACAATTGCTCTTTTGGGTGGATTTGGTCAAACTTATGTGGGGGACATGGGTGACCCACATGAAATATTAAGGCCGTAGACTGCTTGGTGAACCTATAGAGAGAAAATGTATGTGCAAATTTTTTCAACGGGCATGCTGCCCGTGTTTTCCGCACTGTAAGCCACACTTGAAAGCCTTGATATTAAAAAAAGAACAACAGTCACCTTATGATCTGGAGCATCACTATATATTAGGGGTGTAACAATACGCTAAAATCTCAATTTGGTTTGATTCAGAGTTTCATAGGGCTCAGTTCGGCACATTTCGGTTTTGTACTGCTGTTTAACAAATCTGCCTGATATGAACTGCTATTTTATGATCTATTATTTTATTGTTATTTATTGTGTGTGTTTTGCTGCTGGACACATGATTTCCTCCCTTGGGAGATTAATAAAGTTTTAATCTATCTATCTATTTTCGGTATTTTTTCAGTACAAAAAAGGCAGAAAGAAATTACTTACAAACTGCAATAAATAATATTGACCCATGTAGGTGATCTGCTTATTAAAATAAGAAAAATTATTAGCTGCCAGGAACCAAAATCTTTGGATACTTAACACTGGCCTGAAAAAGAAAACATTTGAACTTGCACATTTTTTTTCTTGTAGACCTGATTGTTACAGTCGATGCCGTTTTAAGTTCATTAACAGGTTAGATGTGTTACTGTGTTACGCTATCTTTGTGTAACAATGTCAACACACAGCAATCCACTTACCCAGCTGTCTTTTCCCTTCATGGATGCTGACAACAAGGCGAGCAGCTGGGGGGGGAAAACAGAAAAAACATACCGAAACAGTACTGAAGTGAACCGAAACTGCCGTACCGAAACGCTTCGGTTCAACTGCGTGTATCATTACACCTTTACTATATATAGATTAATTATGGTTGTTTGGCCACGTAAACTGATGGAGAGGGGTCAGCAGATGCTGGAGCGCATAGTGCAAAGAGGTCGCCGACTTTCTGCACAGTCAAGAGTCACAGCTTCATGGAATGGGTTTCCATGGCCGAGCAGCTGCATCCGAGCCACACATCACGACCTAACCCACGCTGCCACTGGACTCTAGAGCAGCAGAGACGCCTTCTCTAGAGTGATGAAACACACTTTTCCATCTGGAAGAGTCTGGGTTTGGAGGTTGCCAGGAGAACGGTCCATTTGGGACTGCATTGTGCGGAGTTTGAGATTTGGTGGAGGAGGAATTAGAGTCCTGACCTGAACCCCATAGAACACCTTTGGGCTGAATTAGAGCGGAGACTGAGAGCCAGACCTTCTCCACCAACATCAGTGTGTGACCTCACCATTGCACTTTTGGAAGAATGATCAAAAATGTCTAGGAACACTATTTTTAACCTTGTGTACAGCGTTCCCAGAAGAGTCGAAGCTGTAAAAGCTGCAAAAGGTGGATCCACATCATATAGACCTCTGTGGTTTTATATTAATGGGACGGCACTACAGTTCAAATGCGAGTCAAGGCAGATGAGAGAATTCTTTTGGTTTCTATTATCTTTACAAATTCTTCACGATACACTTACCACACACACAACAATGGTATGTTCCATTTTCATGACTTTACTTGAGGTAGCCACACGAGCCTCAAGGGAACTGCAAGACACACTTGCGCTCCCCTGAAGATGACCCTCAATGGACCAGGACGCCTCAAAAAAACCCCACAGAACCCGTACAGGTCAACCATCCTGCACAGGTCAACCTCCCTTATGGCTGCATGCGACTAAGACTTCAGTCTTTACATTCATCACCAGGACTGTCAATCCCACTGTTAAAAACAAGAAATATTCAGTCTCCTGATAAATAAATGCTACCTCTTGGCAGATAGGATACAGGACAGAGCAATTACAGTGATATGTTTTGCCTCTAGGTAACCTCATATTTCGAGCTGCCAGCTTTTATCTTTGAGTCTTTTCTTCCTCTTCCTGTTTCCATGTGTTATATTAGAAATCATGACCGTTTGGCCGGCTGTGCATTAAGGGATAAACTGTGCTCTTTTCTTCTTAGAGCTCTCCTTCATCTATGCCCAGCGATAAAATAAAAACAGCAGCTTGTCTCAAGTGGCCTTTGGCTTTGCGATTCTTCTTTTCTGCTTGTGATCACAGCTTTATTTATGGTCTGCCTCCTGGAACAGATGCTTGTGTTTTCTTCCCTCCTTTAACTCATTCGGTCCCATAGCAACCCTCTCCCTCCCTCAGTTCTATGATGTTGATGCTTATCTTGCATAACTGTCAGCTTTTTCTCTCTTTTTCTGCTACATAGAGGTTTGAGTGAACTGCTTTTTTTCTAATTTCTGCTGTCCGTCTGTTTTCAGGATATTTGTGGTGGGAGTCGGCTTCTTCAGCCTGTGTTTTCTAATGACCTCGTTGGGGGGGCAGTTTTCAGCCAAAAGACTGGGAGACTCTCCTTTCACCATCCGGACAGAAGGTAAAGACCGCTGTGTGTTTTAAACATTGTGATCGTTCCACGAAAAACTGCAACTCCCCACAGTTCGTGTCGCAACGTTTGGCTGATACTGACAGGAAAATATTAACCTTTTTATTTTATTTGGTAAATCTTCAGGATATGCAAAATTATTCAACAGGACTCATCGAAAAAGATCAAAGTTCAGATATAAATAGAAAAATTGAAGCAATATAAAGTATTTACTCTGAGGTGTCGTGGTAGTATTATTATTTTTTCTCCAAAAAGCCAGCAGATGCTCCCTGAGCCGTAGCCTCCATGGCTTCAGGCTCTGTGAGCTCCAACCTGTTCTGGGAAGCCAATGAACAGCCTCCTTTAGTAATGAGTCTGGAATTGAGAGCTGGCATGAACAGCTGATCTGGAGGCCTCAGAAGCTGCTGTTGGTGTGACGCTTCAAGCCATTGAAGCTGGTGATCGACCCAAAAGCTGACACTGATACTGACTTGTAGCATTCTGAACGGTCGATAAGTAACTCTTACTTTGGCAGTAAAAGTAAAAATATTAGCAAATACATTTCAAATAAAACAAACTTCAACACGTTCATTTAATGCTGTGTAAGCAATACTATGTTCAAGAGTAAAAACAAATGTCAAATAAGAAATGAAACATCTCCCGAAATATTGACTACAAACTTAAATTGTTCCAGAAATAAAACAGAATAACCCCCCCCTTCCTCATACCCGTTGCTGAGAGCTCTTTGTTTAAGCAGATCAGGGAGCAAATTTTGTGCGCCACCAATAAGATCTTTTTCAAACAGCAATTTTTTTGTCTGCTCTTAATTTCGCAGCGATTTAAATGAAGAAATACTCAGAAATGCAACCATCTTAATTTACCTTAAATATGTCCTCCATCTTTAGAAAAGCTCTACAAGAACATGTTAAAAGCACCAAAAACTGGAATTTCATCAGAGTGGGATTTTATATAAAAAAGTAAAACCCCCCAACACAAAATTACTTTTGTTGTTTGAAGTTCAAACAGGAACAAAAGGTTCAGAGTTCTCAGGCTCAGTTTAGATCAATCAATCAATCAATCAATCAATCAATCAATCAATCTACAGTATAATAAGAGTTTGACAAGTGGCACGTTGAGGTGGCACAATATTCTGTCAAATGCATAAATCCTCATCTTTGACGGCGTTTGGGGGGTTTAAAGTTGATTATGTCCGAAGTCTTGAACATTATCCTGCTCCAATCTCGACTCAGCATCAGTACCAAATCTATTAATAATCTCAATAGAAACAGAGAAAAACCGACCGTCCAGTCCTGCCGTGTGATTTTCTCTCAGAGCTTCTCATACTCTGTAATCTCGGTTTGCTTCCTTGTAATAAAACAGGGCTGACGGTCCCTCAACCACACATATGCTTCGACCATATTCTTCGTGGGTTATGCTACTAGCTAGCAAATCTACGACTAATGTTTACAGAATGACGATATGGTTCTCTAGTCCCAGTAAGATGCAGAAAACTGAGATCTTAGTGATTTTTGGGAAATTTAAGTTTGTTGACGTAACTCCAAGTTTGACCACATAGTAGCTCACTGTATTAAGATAAAAAAGGAAAAAAGCTAATTAATTCCAATTTACGTACGTACTCAAAATACCAAATATTAGCTGATTAAAGGATTGACCCCAATTTAAAAATACTTTGAAAAATTCAAAAATGAACCCAGTAATGAACAAAGTCCAGTACAGCTGCTCATTAGCAGTGTTAACTTTAGTGTTATGTCTGACTGCTCTGAGAGGATTTTTTTCTGATCAATTCTGAGATTTAAAAAATGATAACATAAGAGATGAAGGGAAATATTCTGGAGCATAAGTGCATTTATTTTTAACTTGTTTGCTAGACTTGATAAAAAACTTTATCTACACACAGATACAGTGTAATAAAACGTGTTACTGTACCTTTTTAGTGTATAAGAGAACTGGAGTGAGTGACTCCGCCTCCCTGGTGTTCCAAACAGGAAGTGGCTCCAAGAAGCCAAAATCCCATTGACTTCTATAGAGAAATAAACGGCTGTTACTCATTCTATTGTCATTCTATTGGTCAGAAGAAACATTCTGGCTCTCAAACCTTTTTTAACATCTTCTTGATAATCCTCTTTTTTATTTCATGTTTTTTTTTTTCAATCAATAAGATTCCTCTATAAAAGTAGGTGGAGCCTGCTGGCCCCCATGTCCAACATTCAAAACGATCAACAGAAATGTGGTGGTAGGGGTGTGGCCTTCCAACAAGCTCACTCCAGATTGGTGAGACTGGTTTCCATAGAAACTATTACTCAGACCTATTCCTTCGATGGGCTGCATGGTGCCGCAGTGGTTAGCGCTCTTGACTCACAGCAAGAAAGCCCCTGGTTCAAGCCCGTGCATGCATGGGTTTTCTCCGGGGGAGTCTGGCTTACTCCCACCGACCAAAAACATGCTTTATGCTGTCCAGGATGTTCCCTGCCTTCGCCCGCATGTGGTCAGGATAGGCTCCAGCAGCCCCGTTACCCCAAAAGGGTTAAACAAATTAGAAGATGAATGATGAACTGTTACTCAGACCGATCACTGCTCACTGCCAGCGTCTGGCTCCATCATGGCGGCGTCTGCATATCTTTGAAAACATTTTGTAGGAACCAGAAGTAATCCATTTTCTAAAGGTGACATCACACCCACTTGGTCCAGTTCTCGCATACAGTCAATGTGTTGGACACTTGATGCACAAGTTGCTAAAATGCAGTTTGGTGCGTCTGCACGCTGCCTGAACTCGAAGCCTTTTTCTATCGCATCAGAGAAACGATCCAGCTGTGTCACATGACCTGAGTGGGAATTGACCACCGGTGGAGCAGCAGACAAGGCTCCAGTCTAGTCTCCAGCGGTGCGAGGTGTGAAGATTGAATGTCACATCATTTCCATTGCATCTGAGCGGCGTGCTCATCTTCGAGTTAATCTGCTGTGATCCCTCGAGGCCTTTTCACACGTCTGTATGGTCTGCAGCGGCGAAAGCTCGTCCAGTTATTGTAGGCAGGCGACCACGGGAAAGACCAAGCCGGCGTGCGTGTCAGGCGTGAATCATGGCCGTGTGGTTCAGTCTGACAGACGGCACGGAGAACAGGTGAACAAAGAGAGACGGAAAGATGAAAGCTATCATTCCAGAATATTCCAGTCCTGCAGATTATTTTGGATCCATCCGCATGTGTCTGTGTTTCTTAATAAAGTTTATTTGATTAATCAGCCTTTTTTTTGCCACAGCAGGAGGCATCTTGCTACAAACCATCCTGAAAATGTAGTTCTCCACAGGGGTGAACTGTGTGTGTGTGTGAACAGTTTTGGTGCTTGACTCTGAACAAAGACAGCTAAGATGACGTTCGTGTTCTGTTTCACTCTCTTCCTTTCTGTGGTCCTCTTACTGGCATTCGCTCCCGTTGCTCCTTTTTGGTGTGTTTGTGACGAGCCGGCTGGAAATTGGCTGTTAAATGGGGCGACGGCGGCAATGCGGCGACAAGATTGAATCCAGAGAGACCGAGAGGCCAATCCATCTGCTGGATGGAAAATCAGGCCCGCCGAACAACTGGCCCTTTCATTAAGCCTCCACGCGCCTCCTGCAGGGCGGCGCGCACGAACCTCAGCCGGGCGCACGCACGCACACGGGCGGCGGTCGCATGCAGACCCACCATCCTGCTTCTGTTTAAGTCATTTTAGAGAAACCATGTGAGCAGACCAGAATATCTTCACTCTGAACGAGCTTCATTTATGGTTCTTTAGTGTTCACCTTCCTGAAAGCTTTAGTTTCTTTTCCCACAAAGAGAAATATGCTTAAAGTCATTCTTTGTTCTCTCTATTTGGCTTTTTTTGTTTGTTTTTTTGGTTAAAAAATGATAGATCAAATCAATCTTTACTTAAAAATAGCTAAATTGACCCTTAAATCTTTTTTTTTTTTTTTACCATGGCCAAGACAGGAAAAAAGATGTAACTGCAAAAAAAACAAAAAAAAAACTCTGCAATTAAAAGAAACGCTGCTGCAAATAAAATTTTAAAAAGCAGCAAATAATAAAAAAGACTACTTCACATTCATCCAATAAACTATTTTTACCCACACCTTTTTTTTTTATGGCCCGATGCCAAGTCCTGTTTCAATACTTTTATTACACAATTAAAAAATGAACAAATTCAATGAACAGATCCAGGTTTTCCCCGATTTTTATAAACATTTATTTTAGGATTTTAACACTTAAACAGTTCACTTTAATTCAAAATAATGCAACTATTAAGTAGAAAAATATTGAAGTAATAAGTAGTAAAATTATAGGTAATATTTAGTCATGTGAGGAGGTTTGTTGACTGTAGCATCAAGATTTTCAGAAATATTTAACATTTTTGCTCAAATGTAGTTCATATATATAAAATGACTTCCGATACTGTTGATATAGCATGAATATGACGATGAGTAACGGTTTTGTTTTGGATCACTTTTTCTCCAGAGTTTGCACTTTGCAGACGGTCCCTTGGCAACCGTCTTACTGCCGTTTCTCCATTTAATTCCCATTAAAACGTTTGTTTTTTTCTTTTAAACGTTTTTGTAGGTCGCTGTTTGTGTTAGGACACACTCATCGAGACACTTGCTGTCAGTTTCAAACGTTTGTTATCAGAGTCGTTGAGCCCGGAAGCCAGACTCTGTGAAAATGCGGCTAACGTTACCGAACCGTTTTTGTGCTCAAACTGCTGCTGTATTCTGCTCCACTTTACGTTGTGATCTGTTCATAAGACATAGACTTCCACTAGGTCATTTATTTGTAATAACTTGTAATAGAAAGTGCTGATCAAAATAATAATAAAATAAATGTCTGATCCCTGATCAGGAGGCAACATTCGATTCCAATCGAGTCTAAAACTACGTGATCAGATCGGGACAGCCCTACTAAATATGTCAAAATTTTGTTTAATAAACTAACAATCGATTTAAAAAAATTAGGAAAATTTAAGCTGACCAGAATTCAAAACTTGTCAATTGAAGTGAAAATAGTCAATTATTTTGGCAGTAAAACCAAATTTGTTCAGTTTTGATTCTCTTTTGTCTATTCTTTGTTTTCCTGGTGTCAGAATTCTGACTGTACTTTCTTTTTCCTCCTGTTTGTTCTGATCCGTCTGCCAGTTTGAGGCTCCCTGTGAGCTCTGAACCACCAGCTGAGTCAAATAACAGGCCTAGAAAAAGACTCTTTGTTAGAGTCACCGTCTGAATTGGACCTGTATGATTGGGTAATTATCTTGTAGAAAAACTATATCTTTTCTTCTTTTTTTTGCCCATTTTTCTCCTTTTCTTCCTCTTCTTGCCTGCAGCACATTGATTGCTTCAGATATTCTGTGTTTCTTCTGGTAATAGAAGTGTTTGGCATCAGTGTGCACAGCTTCACTGCGCAGCTTGATTTGTGCTTAAAGTGTGACGGAGGTTTCGGTCGGAGGTGAGATCCCGAAGGAATACAAGAGAGTAAATATGAGGGAGGTCATCAAGGAAGACAATGGAGTAATGTGCTGGAACAGACTTGGAGGACTGCCAGTCCTGAATACTTAGTGTCTTTGCAAATATGAACTACAGCAGAATACAAATCTATTTTTACATTCACAGTGTCAGGCTCTTGTTTTCTCATGACTTATTACAGGTTTGGCTTCACAAAAGTAGATAAATCCTGTTCAATTCTGAGTCAAATCTGCAGCTGTTTAATATTTTGTCGATTAATTAATTGTTTAGTTAATAAAGACTCACACTTTAGTTGTGGAAAAATAAAAATGTTTGCAGATTAGATTCTGTCCGAAACTACGATGAACATAATTTGTTGAACAAACCCAACAAAAACCAGATTCGAGTTTAAACTAGATTATCTATCCGCCCATCCATTCAGCCACAAACGGTAATTCTGCCAAAGAAGAAAAATTCTGAAAATATGGAACAATTACATTTTTAAAGGTCCTATATTATTATTTTCTTAAGCCTTTGAGAGTAAATTATATCCATATGATAATATATTTTTGGCATACTAGCTCATTCATTTTCCTACTTAGAAGTAAGACGACTCGATCTCTGAGGCTCCGCCTTTCTCTCCTTGTGGGCGCCACCCATTTCATGACGGCCTCGGCAGCATGTTTGCATTTTACCCACGAAAACAAACAACATCCGAACTTTTGCGAAGACGGACGTTCATAAACAGTCAATGGTTTCATCAGAACTAGAACATGAGGTTCAAATTACGGAACTGTACTTATAAGGTAACAGACGCACAACCGCTTTCCTTGCATCCCTCTGGCTCTGACGTAGAAAGTATTCTTCCTCTTTGTGGGGTCACGGCATAAACGTTTGATGAGAATGTTGATACAGAGGGCGGGTCTTCTTACCCACTTTTCTATGGACCGTCGGAGAGATCTTCAGTTCCTCATAAATCCACGTCCGCTGTGAAATCCGCTGAAGGTTTATCTGTTCTCCGACCGTTTCCTCCATCAGTGCTGGCGTCGCTGAGCCTCGCTGCGGTGGTTGGGCGGTCAGTCATGTCGGTCAAGCCGGGAATCGATCAGTGATGATGTCACAGAGTCTGGAATTCTCATGGAGAAAAATCTCTGTTTAAATAGAGTTCTAGCCGTCTTTGTTTTTTCTGAGAAGCCGTTCTTAAAATGGGGAAAGGGCATTTCTTAAATTGGTTCCTGTTTTTTTTAATTTCAGTTTTATGAGTTTTCACGTCGGAGCCTCTGCACAGCCGTTACCTGCTTTTCACCGTTCAAACGCTGATCCTCTGCTTTTCTCTCTTAAGTTATTTAACGTTGCCTTGAAGACGTCGTGTCGCTTCGCTTCAAATAAACCAAATCAGCAGAATTTCATCCCAGATTGTGCTGCAGACTTTCCAACTCGTATGTTCAGGCTGTCGTTTTCTCACAGCGGCGTTCAAATTTGTGTAGGGCTTTGCTTTCTCAGCGCGAGCCGCTCTGATAGCACTGATTTGTTGGGTATTAGCTGGGTTTTTCACCACCTCTCGTTTCCGTGGATTATCAGCCTCCGCTAAAGATTCAAAGTGGAAGGTTTTGGGCTCAGACTCTGTGAATCATCACGATCCAAGGACTGGAGATGGAGGGGAGCAGGGTTCTGTGGGGAAAATTAAAGAGTTGGGTGACAAGAAAATATTCCTCATTGTGTTCATAACAGACAGATTGCTTGTGGTTTTTTTCCCCACTGATAAAACTGCCTGAGAGGTTAGTATCCAGAGATTTCTAGAAGGTCTTAAGTCTGTTATTCAATAGAATTAGTGCAGCAAAGCATGGCTCATATTTGTTTTTTAAAGTTTTGATCCACGTCTTACAATGGAAGTAACAAAAGCAAACATGAAAAAACTGAGTTTTGTTCTATACATAACTCAGTATGTATAGTTATCTTTATTGTTTAAAGTAATTCTAGATGTTTTCAGGCTGTAAAACTCCTCACTACCACTTTTCTCAGACACGCATAAACATTTTCCACCTTTCTGTCGTTTAAGCTCTCAAAGTTCAAACCTTCATAGAAAGTTAAGTCCAGTTATATAATATTAAATTAAATAGTCTTGGCAGCATTTTAAATCAAGTATCGTCAAAAGACGTGTCACAATATTTATTTTTTTCCTACACAGCCCTTCTACACAGTAGGTGGAAAAAGTTGCATTAGTAGCTTCTGATGGTTTTTTCTCATGAGTCAAGAATACAGTGATACACTTTTGCAACAACTGTTGGCTGTGAGGCAAAACCGGGTCAATATTTTCTTTATTGATTTAAGATACATACATTTTCGTTTCAGTGAATTAGATCTGACTATTGAATGGAATCTATTTTTGCTTTTGAGAAAACTTGAAAGCATAACGTATAATTCCATTTCAATATTTAACAACCCACATATATGTTCAGTTAATCCTTCTAACAACAACAAAAAAAAACATTTTTTTTTTCAGTTTTAAATCATTTCATATGCTCATGCATCCTCCCACACAAACACTCGCCCTTCATCTCCGCGCACGCATCCCCACTCGGTGCATGATCCCACGGCGTGAAAGGCTTGTTACGGAGCACAACTGGAGCGTCTCCGTAGCTTTTGTAGCATCTGTAGAAAAGGGTCCTGCTGCAGGCGAACAGAGGGGAGACGTCGACACGGAGATTAGAAAACGCCGAAGTGGCTTTCTGCCACGACAGCCCGACGGGTGGAGAGGATCAGACGGGATCGTGGATGTGGGGGAGATGAGGTGAACACTCGGATGCAATTCGGCTTCATGTGTAAAAGAAACGAAGCTGAAAAAACACAATAAGTCTTTAAAACCTTTAAGCTGAAGATTTAAAAATAATCCTGAGAATTAGTGAAAAGTAAAACTGCAAAAAAAACAATATAAATCTGCACTAAATGCTTTGACTAAACACCTAAAAGGTCAAATAATTAGAGATTTAGTCAGAATTGTGACCAAAACGTACATGAGTGTTGAACAGTAGCAGCAAAGCACATCAGAGCCACAGAATGTCCTTGTCCTTCCGCTCTGGACGTTCATCTTCCAGGTCGGTTCCCTGCAGTTATGTTTTGTTCCCATTGCTTCATGTCAGACAAATCTGGCGTGGCAATCTCCTTCATGTCGCTGCTGCAGGATGCAGCTGGGGAGGCTCTCATGGAGCCACTTTATCAGCGCAGTTGAAGCCCGTGGCGTGAGCGTGAGGGAGCGCTGCGTCTCTGTGTGGGAATTCGCCTTTCTAAACCTCTCAGGAGAACTCTATCAAGTATCTACCCGGAAATGAAGTGCTTGTTAAGTGTGTGAGGGAGTTTGCATGTGTCAGCTTTCATACCTGGGTGTCTGTGTGTAAACGCTGGGATCTTTTATGGTCAATATTAGAAAATGATTTTATTAGGGAAGGTTTTTGAGATGAATAAATACTTAAATAAGATAAATGTGAACATATTTAGGAGACTTTTGGATTTCATCATTTCATTTCAATTGTTGTTTTCTTCAGTTTATTTTTCTCGAAACACCTTTTTTATTGTTTTGTTTTGTCGCACATTAAAGTAAAGAGGCAGAAAACATTGGAGAAAGTTTAATGATGAAAATATTTTATTTCTTACTTTAAAAGGATGGAAAGGAGAAGATAGAAAAGAAATTCCAAAAGCCACAATATTCACTTGATAAACGGAATCTGGCAGAAAAAAGAAATTAAAAAACAGAGTCTTTGCAAAAGCACTAAAAATGAAAAGATATGGAAATGTAAAGTGAGAGTTATCATGAAAGTTTAGCAAAATAAGGCAAAAAAACCAAAAGTGTAAATATATATATTTATATATATTTAAATATATATAGTTTATTTTGGTCCTAAAACTTCACATTTTTACCACATTCAACCAAAATGAACCAAAAAGGGTTAAAATATCATGTTTATTGACATTAAATGACATCTTCTTTAAAATTAGATTCGCTTTCTTTAATGTGTTTTTCAGTTCCTTTTAGCATTTTGCAACTTTTCTTTTGTAAATGTTTTGATACGTGTCCCTCTGAACCCCCTCAGGACACTTGCAGCCCCCCCCCCCCCCCCTTTTTTGTTTATTTCTCTTTGGCTTGGTGACCCCAGGACCTGGGGGACCTTGCTGTCCTTAAGGACCTGGATCTCCTTGTCTCTCTGTCCTGCAGCCTGAGGTTGGTGCTCCTCCTGCCCCCTGTAGCAGTCGGGGTGTGTGGTTGGGGTGCAGGTGTGCCCTGGGCTGGCTGTGAAGCCACGCCCTCAGTACTGCAGCACGCACTCACCTCCTGTTGGAGTCCTCCCAGGGTCCTTCTGGGTGCTGTTGGTCTTTTCGCCGCCTGTAGCTGCTTTAGCTTCAGACTTGACTGCAGTCGTGATTCACTACTTGGACTAGATTGAATTGGTTTTTGGGTTGTTGGGCTGGTTTGGTCTGATGTCCAGTAGAGAATCCCACCAAATATCAATAAAAATTGTTCACCTTCCAGCATTTCCCTTCAGGGGCCGCCACAGCCAATCAGCTTTCACTTATCAGCATATTCAGCATATTTTATCGGGGCTGGGGACCAGAGAAGGGACACCCAGACCTGGGCCCCCTTGTGGCCACGACTGACAGACTGACAGTGAGGCTACAATAAGACTGAAATGTCAAAGAAGCTGCTGATGGCCAGACGGAACAAACAAAACGCTGCAATAACACAGTGGGATCTTTAACGGCTACAAACAATTGTTCAGGTGCGCAAAACAAAAAAAAGTCCATTTTTTCTATATTAAACATAAAATAAATATTTTGCCATATTTTCGTTCTTGTGACTTTTATTATAAAACTGAATACTTGCTGCACAAATACCAAATACTAGAATTCCATAGATCATAATGTAATTTAAGGATCCAACTATTTTGATCCCTTTCTATGGTTCAGGTTTAAAAAGGTAAACATACTTTTAATTGTCTACTTTTTAACTTTATTGACAAGTAACCTTCACTCTATTGTACAAAGGTCACAATAAAGGGTTTTAAAATTAAAATGCAAAATTAAGAAAATAAAAGGAAAATATCCTGGCATATTATATTTTTTAATTATTATTACTGGAATATTTATCGACTGACAAGTTACAATAACAACAGTGTGTTGGGCTGGAATGCCTTATTTTTTAGACCCACAGGTGTTGCATTCACCAGAAAATGATATTTGTCACAAGAAAAGACTCTAATACCTAAAGTGTGTGAGGAAATAAAAACACATTAGTGCATTTTTGTTGTCATTTCATGTCAGCCATTTTAAAGACTTTCCTCAATTGGCTCGACTAATCATCCTAAATCATCCAAACTTCAGCCGATTGACATCTGCAGCCCATTTCTGAAGGAAAGACGTTTTAATGAAGAAACCCATCCAATTTCCACGTAAGGAGGGCCGTTGTTCCGAGTTAAGTACTTTCACCCTGCGCCAAAGGAGACACGTCTCCACAACACATATATTACAGTTATGGAGACACGAAGGTTATCCTGAAGCAATATTCTTTCTCATTTACCTGGCCTGCATCAAGCTCTGTGTGCAGGCTGCCGGCACATCATTTCCCCCGACATAAGGCGGTTATTTTTCCAAGTCCTGATGGCGTCACACTGAAGTGAGTTCGCTTCCCTTTTGCTGATCTTCATTAATAGAACAACCTGACCACCTGCTTTCTGTCCTGGTGATGGTTGATTCAGCCCAAAAGCCACACCAAAGCCAAGTTGAGATGGTGTCTTACCTTACATGTGTTTCTCAGTTGCTTCTGAATTCAGGACAGAAGTACCTGGAAGGTTTTTTTTACCAGATAGTTGTTGAGCATCCCAAAAATGTCAGATGGATATCATAGAAAATTGGGTTGTGATGGACAAATAAGTATATTTATGGAGTTTTTGGGTTATCTGGGCCCGTGGAGGGTCACAAAGGGGAGCACAGGCGTGTCTTGCAGTTCATACATTATCACACATACATGGACTGGTTGAATTGGACGTGTAAATTCCCGTGCAGTTTACCCCCTGTTTGTTAAAAGAATAAAAACTAAAAAAATATTATTATTGTCACAGAACGGTTTGTTGAAGGAATCTTAAAAGTATAAGAGCTGGTTTTCTGAAACTCGTTGAATTAAAAAAACGAAAGCTTTTACTTCTGCCAAGGAACATTTGAGAAGAATTGCACAGAAGCCGGCTGTGTGGGATCAGAGCACGCCATAAATAAATATCTAATCTTAGCAGCAAAAGGCCACAGAAGCTCTTTCCATTTACATTGCAGTGATGATCAACACATCAAGTCTTTAGGTTTAAATGAATGAAAAGCACACTGACCAAGACTCTTTAAGAATTTAAAGCAGAAACGAAAAAAGTCCTTTCACAAGAATGCAGTTCTCTTAGCCATTAAGGTCATAATAGTACTTTTTACAGTCACCGTGTTACTGTTGTCTCAATCCCAACGCCTCAAAAACCACCTACTCCAAGCGCAACGACTTTTGTGTTTCCATTGGAGAATTTACTATCACAAATCCAATTTGCACAATTTCTTGGTCGATGGAAACGCAGCTAGTGTTGTGAGCTGCAGGATAGACGCCATCCAGAGGACAGAAGGAACCATCTGGATTAGAGTGACAGTGGAACAGCAAGCAACACAACTTTATGACGTGTTGAGTTTTTTGCAAGCAAAAATGTAACTAGAATACACAAATTTAACAGGAGCCTTGTTTCAACAACAAAAATCTTATTTTCTGTCTTGCAAGAAAAAAATATCCTGAAAGTGTTTCAGAAAAATAATCTTAGTTTGACTTTGTGTTTCAGTGACAGAATCTTTTATCTTGGAATACGAATACTTGGTAAGACTATTTCTCTGATCCCAGTAGCTTTCTTTTTTTTTTTTTCTTTTGAAGGAACATCTGCTGATGGCTAATTTTTGACTTATGGCAACGCACAAAGAACACTGAGCTGACAATAGATTTATTATTCGTTATTTGTTATTTTCAGATTCTGCTGTTGTCTGGTGACATTTCATAAAATTCTGGTTTAAAATAGAGGATTGAAACCAAATTCATAGTCACGTTTAATTAAAGTTAGTCAGGCGTTTTGATTTTGTGTTTTTGAACACTGCAGTTACAGTCAAACCAGACGAAGATGCTCTAGTTTGTCGGAATCAGACACATATTTATCCTAAACCTTGGAAGCGGCGTGAACTTCGGATGGTTGCCATGACGCCCAAGCAGGTTTTTTTTCCACGAGTTAGGATGAGACTTGATCAATATTAGGAAATAAAAATTAATGTTACTTTTTAAAGAAGAAGTAACATGACATTAATGGTTCTGAACCGAGTAATGAGTAAAGAATCATTTTAGATTCACAAGCTCATTAATAGTTTATTTTGAGGATTTTTTTTTAATGAAGCCATTGGATCATCAGGAGTAAAAATATTTTGTGACTACAAAACTACAGAAGCTGTTAAGAACCAAACAAACAAACAAAGTTTGATTGCCGTGTTCTTCATGAACCTGTTTCCTTTGCAGACACCCGTGTCTTCTATTTCTCTCAAGGTTCCATGCTTGAAGGATCTAATAATCAAAATTTGATTATTCATTTGTCAGTTGTCTTTGAAGTATGGCCTACTTTTTAGTTCTTAGTACTTAAAACGGCTTCCTCTTGATTAAACATATCTACTTACCACTGCACTTCCTGGAAGGTGCATCAACCTTTCCCTCATTCAAATATCCTCCTATGATTGGCCTTCGCTTGGATCGCTGACTCGGTACATTTGGTTTCACTCACCAGCACATCGCTGATCTCTACAGTTTTCATGTAAGTCAGGTCTGATGGAGCAAATTACCTGATTGTAGACTTTAAGACCAGAACAGAAAAAAACAGGTGTATTTTTTCTGTCACATCAACCAGCTTCATGTGGTTCTAAACCCAAACTACAGAAAAGCGGTTATTCAAACAGTTCATACTTTGAGACCATTCAAGCAGACAAATGCATGTTTAAGTACCAGTTTGATATGCTACACATATTAAGACATCTTATAAGGAGGACGTGTTGCAACAGAAGCTTACATAAGCGTTTACAAATAAATGATTCCACCAAAACTAATTTTAGATGAACCATATTGTGTGTGTGCGTGCGTTTGTGTGTGTTTGTGTGTGTAGGTTCAAGTGTAGTGCCCATGCAGCAGTTCAGGGCCTGTGAGGGCTCTGCTGCTATTTCTGAGAAGGCTGAAAGGAGGAAGTGGCGTCTCTCAGAAGGCGGCGGAGATGGAGACAGAAAACCAAAGAGAGAAGGCTTTAATAACTGCTAGCTGTCCCTGATTCTGCAGAAATTCTATCGAATTATTCGGAATTATTTACTCCATGTGTGTATACATGTCCGTATGTGTGTGTCCATACCTGGGCTATTTACATATGTGTGTAAATAGGCTATGAATACATACAGACACAAGCTTTGTATGTACGTTCATACCAGTTTACATATATAAGCTATATATGTACCGGTGTGTACATTATTTGTTGTTTGATTGGGCCAAAAGATGATTTGGTTTTAAAAAATTCCACAGTTAAGTACATTGAAAATGGTACAAAAAAGTAAACGGATTATGACTTTATGATTCTGGGTTCTGCTAAAAGAGGCAGCCTAAAAGAAGAATAAAAGCACTAGAAAGTAGTAAAATATCTGTCCACACAGAGAGTCTTTTTTTCTCAACACGAAATCTGAAAATAAATCAAAACCTAGAAACCTGGAGGTTCCACACAAGCATTTAAAAAGGGAAAAAATAACTAAAAAGGTAATTGTTGGATAGAATTAATTAGATTAAAGTGGAATGGATACAGCCCTATAAGTATTTTATTTTGCTGTTTCTAAACAAATGGCTTGTAAGTTGGAGGTTTTTTGTTCCTGATAAAAAAACTAGTGTAAAAAGTGGAAATGACTCATTTTAGAACAAAATGTGATTTAAAAAAAAATGAGAATATAATTTTAGTCACAATCCTAATAAGACTAGCTCCAAAATTATTAAATTATGAAATTTATCTTAAAATTTATCTTATTTAAAGTGACATTTTAGGGTTTTATTTTGTCTTTAATGAAGTTCTTTGCAGAGGCGAGCAAAAGGACTTTGAGTCAATTTTATTTCAAGATCTGAGCTTTCATTGAGACAAAAATTCTGGACTGCTGATTTTTAGAAAAGCTAGGAAAGCTGTAGAGAAAAGTTAAAAGAACTTCAAACCTGGTAAAATATCATGAATGTCTAAACACAAGGTTTGAAATCTTTGCAAGGATCAAATAGTTTGTAGTAAACTACATAACCAGTCAAATTAGTTTGTTTTACAAAGCATTTTAAATTAAAAAGCGGTAAAGCAAAACGTTATCCAGTTTGATACAACCTCAATGAGGTGGAATAAAGTCATCCTAGCTTCTTCTTACTCTGATGTAAATAATATTTGTCAGAATGATGTCTGAAGGTTTAAAAAGGCTTCCTTCACGTTGTAGCTGGACGGATTAAATTCTTTGGTTATTGCAGTTCCCGCTGCAAATCGATGAGCAGATTGACATTCCTTCCTCTTAAGTGATGTCATGCTGTTGTTCAGTTCATTTTTCCCAGAATGCTTTGTGTCCCGCTGTCGTTGCACTTTATACGTCTCATGTTTAAATGTTGCCATTGAGTCAGCAAACGGCTCTGGTTCCGGCTGTTTTTATGGACTGTTTTAGTGTTTTCTGTTGGAACGACTGAGCTTTTGGTCTTTTTTAAACACAACATTATTTGTTCTGTCTCCATCAAAAGTCTGAGTCTGCAGTTTAAGCCCAATAAAATGAAATAACTGGTAGGAAAACGCGTCACACAGCTCTGTTTAATGCTTTATTGCAGTGAGGTTGGAGGTCTTTGTTCTGAGACTCTGCCTCACATACTGTGTGAGAAAACACACCTTTAATCCGGCTCCTTTAGTGAGTTTTTAACAAGGACTGATGGGTTTTATTGTGTCACATTCCCCGAAACAATAAAATGACAAAGTGACGAAAACCCAGCGTTAAAATGAGCACAAAGACAAAAAAAAGACACGTTTATTTTGGGTGTAAGGATTTATTTTGACAATTTGATTCATATCTTAATCTGTGGTTGATGATACTAATTATAGTTAATAAATGGTTTATTTTGAAAGATCACTGACCTAAAATGGATCCAGAAGATTTTAAGCCAGAACTTCAACCAGTGTGACTCAGAGACAAACACCTGGTCCTGAACAGTGCAGGTGAAGTTTTCCAGACTCCTTGGATTTCTAGCAAAATGCCCTGTTTAGTTGAATCTCTTTAGTTTAGGAATTACGTATTGAATGTTATGACTGATTTCACGTTTTGTATAGTTAGTGAAGCCCGTTGAGACAACTGTCCCTAATATTGGGCTATATAACTAAAACTGAATCGAATTGAATTGTCTAGAACAGGTCGATCTGGTTGGATCGTAGGAATCTATTAATTGATTGATCGTAACACTCCTAGTATCTGCTAATCTCTGCATCTTTGTTCTATTCTTCAGAACATTTTGTACCAACACACGTACACGGCTAGTATTCACGTTTCTTTAAGTCCCACTATTCTCACAGCGTTCCCATATGGAGACTAAAGCGTCTCATCTGATTTGTTTGCTTAATTCTTGATTTATAACTCGTACAATACATTTGTCTGTACTTGCAATTGTGTATTCACATGTGCAAAAATGATGAAATACAAACAAAAAATGTACACTCACACAACTTTAAATTGCAATTTTTTTTACAAATTTGACATTTCATCCACTTTCTTAAACATTTATGTCATGATAATGAATCTTTAGAAAAGGTAGGCCTGCACAATAAACCGCAAATGTATCGTTATCGCGCTATCAAGCTGTGTAATACGCATATAGCAAAAGTCTGCGAAGATTGTGATAAATTGTAACTTTAAATGTACTAAAACAATCTTATGGTACCTTGAAGTATTAAACGAATGAAACAAATCTCTTTGTGCATTTGAACAATCGGATGGATCTCTTTGATGTTAGATGCTTGCCTCCTATGTAGACGAAGGTCATTTGGAGTATAATTTAAGTTTTGTTGACTTGTATTTAAATTAAACTGTTGCAGTGAAATAGAAATGATGTTTTTGGTTGTTTTGCTATTTGTTCATGCATCGCAAGTTATATCTTTATTGCAATGTTGATCACTAATGTCGCAACAGCCCTAAAAAAAGTCAAAATATGCGTCTTAAAAACACTCAACTCATCGCTGGGTTTGACACACATGGCAGCATTAAAAGCACCAGCAGATCCATCATTACCTGTCATTTTTGCACATCCATCCACTGGTTATGTCAGCCTCCCGTCTTGTCGGTGCTGGGGAAAGTGCTCACTAACGCTCGCCTTATCAAAGTCAGCGTCCAAGGTCGCTGAAGCGGCATCAACAGTGATTGGAGTGGCTGTCCTCCAATCCAGAAGGTCGCAGGCTTAATCCCCGCTTTCTCAGCGGGTCGGTGTCAGTGGGTGAAGCGCTGAGCATCAAATAACTCATCATTGACGAGAAGGAGCGCATAAATGGAGTTTAGCGCGTGTGCAACTGAAATGAGGAGGACCACTATTGGGATTGATTAGCTCCGTGTCAGCATGTGTGAACAGGTCTGCAGATGTTCAAGGACCTCAAGCTGCAGTTTTGAGAAGAAACTATGAGGGGGGGTGATTCAATGATTTAATCCATAATGACATCACTACAAGGTTTTGGGGCAAAGATGAATCTACAAGCTGCAGTGTTTCCTCGCTTTATCGCCGTTCATCTTTTTTGGTAAACAAGATCCTCCTGCTGCAGCAAATTAAATGGATTAAAATGACAAGAGTCAAACATGGTGTTTACTATCATTATGACATTCTTTTTACTATCAAATATAAAAACGTCAACATTAATGTAGAATCCTTGTTTTTAATCTTTAGATGTAAGGGCAATTCTGTGCTTAAAGAATTCTACCTTTGTACAGCAGCTGGACACTTTTGTGGATGCAATTTTAGCTTATTCTAGAAAAAAATGATAATAAACTAAGCCACAAAAATATGAGCTAAAACAAATTGACCATAATTTCTTAAAACTATTCGCATTTTCTTCTTCAAACTGGAAGAGCGACCGTGGAAGGACGAAAAAGCTGCATCAGTCCGGGGTTAAGTGTTAAATGATAAACTGAAGTACATAAAATGCAATAGTAAAAGTAAAAGTATCAGAATTCTGTATCGGCAGATACTCAAATTCTAATGACTGAATTGGAATCAGGGTAAAGAAAATCAATGAAAAAACTGATCAGAAACCCCCCAAAACTACAGATATTGGAAGACTTGACTCTGTTTGTCTCCAAATAAGCAGGAAAAACCTTTTATTAGTCCTTGTCGGACCCCCACCCCTCCTGGTTTGTGGTCCCTTCTGTTCCTGCAGGACTCTGCGGCAGCGGGCAAACGCCAGACTCAGATGAGCAGTTCACAAACCGTTAGCTGATGTTGATGACTCAGTCTGTGATTTATCTGCAGACTGCGCCTGGAACAAATACACAGCTGCCTGCTGTTACTCAGGCCTCAAATTACTTCTAATCTCTCTTCTTGCTCTGGAAAAACGAGCTTTCCCCTCCCAACACTTGAAGAATGGCGATGTCATGACACCGTCACTATACGGGATGTCTGACTTTGACTTGAAGTTTGGGTGTATTTGTGGACGCACAAGCGAGTGCGCTGACGCCGATTCAAACGTCTTGATTTGCCTCCGGGGATCATGGGGGATTAATACATGTTGATTGATTGTTCTCATTTCTTTAATGGAGGCCGCCTCCGAGGCTCCAGCAGGCCATCCCTCCAAACCCCGTCTCCCCTTCCCTGTGTCTGGGGATGTTTCTAAACCTGTTACTCAGGTTTTTGCAGCTTTTTCAGTTACAAAAATGTTGCATACGTGGCTGTAAGCGTTGACCCCCCCCACCCCCTTATTCATTTTCTTTCTCACACAAACACATCCTCAGCTAATTATACCCGCAAGCTTCCACGGCAGCTGTGCACCCACAGTTTAGCAAATCAATAGAGAAAATTGCCTCAAGTCCCTTTAGCATAGCTTTGTGCGAGAAAAATCCATGTTGCGTTTGCTTGGAGAGTGTGTGCATTCCACGCACACA
This sequence comes from Oryzias latipes, assembly GCF_053564925.1. Lineage (NCBI taxonomy): Eukaryota > Metazoa > Chordata > Actinopteri > Beloniformes > Adrianichthyidae > Oryzias > Oryzias latipes. The sequence goes on along the minus strand of NC_136237.1, from coordinate 41,429,649 downwards.
GCAGCAGAGCCGTCACCGTGTCGTCCACACAGAGCTCATTTAGCTCAGGTCATCACAGATTTGTAAAAATGAAACTTTATTTGTGGTAAATGCGCTCCTCTAGCACCGCTCTCTGCTCCGCCTGACGTAGACGTGTGCGGCTGCTATTATTTTAACACAAAAGGAAACCTTTTCTTGTGAATTTTAATGGACTGCAGCCTGCACAAACCGGGCTAATGGAGGAAAGGGGAAAATGTGTTGTTGGGAATAACATGAATGTTTTATTAAACTCAGTGAGGTGAAGTCACATTTTTGTTGATGCATGCTTTGCTGTACATTAACCTTTTCAGTCTCTGACAAATGAACACTGAGAGCACTGTTGTAGTTAATGCAGCGTTTCCCTGACAGCAGGACGCTCCGTTTTCTGTTTCTGTTTACAACAAATTAAACAAAAAGGTTCAAACATGTATTTCTGATCACAGTTTGGTCACATTTACAGACTTTAAGTTCTGAGCTTCATCTGTTCTTTCTGGTTACACAATGCTTCAAAAGCAGAATTTAAACTTATTTGTGACCACAAAAAAAACCAAAGTGTTAGTCAGATGTAAACAAAGTAAAATTGACTATAAATGTTTTTAACAGGGATATCTATGTGCATTCTTAAGCCAATACGTTGAAGCAAATATCTTTAGAACACAAGACGCCTTCCAATCTCTGCTGAAAATCAACCCATTTTTTTCTTTTTAAAGACCTCAGGAAAAAAATTAATTGTAAAGGCAAAGTAACAGTATATAGCTCTGATTTAATCAAATAAAAGTTTGGACGAACACATTTTCCGGCTTTTTCATCCTTCGCCATCCGTCTGTGAGCAGTGAAAGCCCGTTACAACTGTAAGAGTAAGACTTTAAATAACAATGGACCAATGTAACAGATCATTAGCCACATGCACAGACGAGTACTGCGGATTGCCCCGCCCACCCCGTGCATCGTTTGAATCAACTGTGCGTTCATGTTACGTTACGCTTTGCTGTCATTCTGCTCACCTGGCAGGTGTGGCCAATGATCCTAATCAGCATCTGCCAGGTATTTTAAGTCAGAGGAGGCCTCAGCGGAGGAGATGGTTTGTTTCTCTCTTTATCCCCTCTTGGTTCTCAGCAGTCTTAGACTGTTGGGTTTTGTTATTTTAGTTTGGGGTTGGACCGTGGAAGTCTTTGTTTCTTTTTGTTAGTTAGATTTTGTCATGCAGCCTTAGCAGGGAGCTGCTGACTCCGACGGTCACCGTGGCTGGGTCAGTAGTCTCTCTGACTTATTTTATGTTTGGCCAAGGCTCCAATCTCTCTGTTTTCTTTTGTTGGGACCAGCACAGTAATTGTTTATTTTTGTTTTACAGGACACAGGTTCTTTCTTCCACTTAATAAACTGTGTTCCTTAACTTATTGGTGTCCATTTTTCATATGTTATGCCCCCTTTGTGATTTCCCCTAGACTGGGACAGGTTTGCCTGTCGGGGCCATAACAGTTCACACGGAACCCAATTCATGCGTCAAATGCGACGCTCGTCCAAAAGCGTGTTCAGAAACCTGACGCTCCCGCCGCAAGTGGGAGGAGCTGGGCCAAACGCTTTTGTCATTATGACACCAAAGTCTTTGAGAGATCGGGTTCATTTATTTTTTCAGTGATCACGTCTCTATATCTGAGTTTATGAGGTCATACGTGAACGAGGTCCGCTTTAGGCGGCGTTTTCAAGCCTCTGTTTGAAGAATTGCTGTTCCGGCACTAGAGGGGAAAACGGACATAAAACTCACAGTTCAGATCATTTTGATCAGTAAAAAAGAAGAAAACAAGACAAAATAAGTTTCTTTTTTGAAAAGCTACAAAACACATGTAGTAAAACATATATCAAATACTTCAAAACACATTTACACACACAAATGTACATTTTATCAAAACATTTCTGCAATGACGCCTATTTATGAAAAACAAAACTTTGAAATCTCTGAAATAAAGATATTCCTATAATATTCAAGATGCAGAAAGTAAATGCATAATGGTGCATTGCATCTTTTAAAAAAGGCCAAAATATATATATATATATATATATATATATATATATATATATATATATATATATATATATATATATAAAAGGAAGAGACGCAGGAGGTGTCAGAATTTACAACTTTTGCTAGAAAACTCCTCTCACTGCCACAGTCCTCCTTCACCTCCATCTAAAGCCTAAAAGGAGAGAACAGAAGGAGATGACGATGGATGACCTGCTCTCTTATCAACCTTTAATTAGCTGAGCAGAACCCATCAAAACCCACTCAAGTTTAGGACGTTCAGAAAAGGTCAAACAGGGAGAAAACTGCCTAAAAAAAGACCTGATGGTCTTTATTCAGAAACAATCTAATAGTCTTTACAAACTGCTAAAGAAATCTGTGTCTAAAACTTGCCAAGTTCCTAATTTATGTGGAGATAATAAAGAAAAAAAGCTAATTATTCTTCAATAAATCACTTTGCTTGTCAGTGCTCTGCTTAAAGGAGCTTCTCCCGTCATCTGTGGACATCCAGGTGATAAACAGCTGGATGGCAATTAGAGCAGAAGGTAGCTGGAAAACAAGGTCAGTCTAAAAATGTAGCAGCCCTAGGTGGGTAGATTTATGGCTGAGTAAGATTTAGGACTGGAAGGCTGTTCAACACGTTCCATTGATAGTTTTCATTTAATTACGACATATGCAAGCAAAAAAAAATGCGTTTAAGACCAAATCTGGAGCAACAATCACATATTATTTGCCGCAGGCGCTCACACATGTTAGAAGAACAGAGACTCCTGCCACTGTCTGGTCTTTCCCATCAATATTTAAAAAAAATCAACCACATGCCAGAGATATTAATGAATAATTGATCAGGCCTCCTGTAGGAGGTAATGTCTTCTTCTCATGGGCGGTATTTTAATTGCTGAACGAACTTTTATTTTTACATAGACAGAAGTCAGGTTGGTGGACGTGTCCAGCTGTGTTTGTCAAAACCCACATATTTCATCTGTGCACATTTGTCAGAGACAAAAAACAAAACAAAAACTGTGATCTTATGTTGCTAAAAGAGAACCAGGGATGACCACAGAACGCAGACGGGAGCTTGTTGCCATCGACACGGCTGTCAAAGTCGTCAGATGTAGTGAACGCATGAGTTGATGTGTTTGCTGCTGTGCAGAGATGGAAGGGGCTTTCTGCAGAATACAAACAAATGTCTTTGTCTCATATGTTTGTCATCTGAACCAGTTAAAAAAAACAACCTGTAGCAACATTCAAATGGATTTTCCTCCCTTTGAGGTTAAATAGTGTATAAGTTAAGTTTTTCTACCTTCTTCGAAGGCCCAAAGTGCTTTACAGTCACAGACCCGTTCACCCAGTCATTTACACACTGGCGGCTCTGCTGCCAAACACTGGCGCCATCCTCCCACCAGAGGCAAGGTTTCAGTGTATTGCCCAAGGACACTTCGACATATGGGCGTGCAAGGTGGGAATCCAACCTGTAATCTTACGATCATGGGTTGACCGCCCTACCGCGGCCGCCCCATGGGTCACATACAGGGTAAAGTATGTTCACATGGAACATACTTTAATGGCAATATCACAGTAAGTATTTTGATCAAAGTCTGTCTTCTAATGTAGTTTTGTAAGTTGATAAAGAAATGAGGTTATGTGTATTCCATGACTTGGGTCCATAAAATTATATAGAAACATTGTTCTCGACTTCCCATCATCCCTTTCTTTACATTTCTGCTAGCTTACAGCGCCTCACAAGCCCAATCTAACGTTGCAACAAAAAGGGTGAACAATGTCGTAGCTATCCAGCTGTACAGTTCTGATCCAGATTCCAGCTCAGACCAGGAAAACAAGGACGTTCATGGATCTATTTGTCTGACGGCGGATGATCAGAATGGAGCAGAGCAGGGAGCCTGTGGCTCGCCGGCTGTAGCAGCAACATGACTGCTAGAATCTTTTTAAATGGCATTTTTTTCCTATGCTCCTACATCACCTCGATTTGAATTAAGAAATGCAATTTAAACCTTAAGTTTCTTTATAAATATCCTCCATCATGAGAAAATAACATGTTAAAAACACCAAAAAACGGATTTTCACTGGAGTGGATCTTAAGTAAAATTAAAATTGGAGAAAACCTCGATTTTTGTTACTAAAGTGTTGGAAAAAACGTCCCTAATTTTTTGGTGTTACGTTACATTCTAGTTTTTGTTTTGGCCTTATAGTAACAAACCCTATATCCACCATATTTTTTAATGCACCTTGTTATTTCCAGATGATTTTCCAAAGTGACTGTTGTGTCACACTACGACACACAAACACACTGACAGACGCACACTGCGGGGTTTTTTTTTGTCACATACAGAAAGAGCATTTAAAGACAGTGCTGTGGAAACTGCTGTGCGTAAGCAGACACACACATTCCAGTCAAGCCTGGTCGTTTCTGCCAGGTACCGAACAGAGGAGGGTGACAGTTTTCCCGCTCCTGCAGCTTCACGCGTGAGATTCTGTGAGTCCACAGAGACGGGCTTCCAGAGAGACGGGCTCTCCATCCGGAGCTGGAAAACCGCTTTGAAGGTCATCGCCCTCGCCTGTCAGACCTGTCAGTATGAAGACGAGCGCGGCCGTCACAGCTGTGTTGCATTTCTGTCTGCGGATTCAGATCCGATCGTCTGCAACGTTGTGTTAACCTGGTTTGGGTTGAGCGGGCAGACACAGCAGCAAAAAAAAACACAACCTGTGGAGGCTATTGCAAGACAACCAAAAGGGAAACAGACTGCAAGCTTTCCTGAAAAAGAAAAAAAAAAAAAAAAGGATTTCATAAAACGCACAAAGATGGCGGCATCCTTGAAAAATGACTACAGCTGTCGGTGCAGCGGCTGCAGAAAAGTGGGAATAAATGTCCAAACAGAAACCGTTCTCAGACCTCTGCAGATGCCATCTGCAGCTCGTTATCTTGATTTCCCAACATGTACTTTATTAATTTTTATATTGGCCAAATCCAGGCCAAGTCATACCAAAGACTAAAAATGGGACCCAATGCCTCCCTGCTTGACACTCAGCATCAAGGGGTTGGATTGGGGGGTTAAACCACCAAATGTCTGCACCTCACCTCCCCCAGGGGAGGGGTCAGATGCAGAGAATAAAGGTGTGTGACAGCTGATGGGACTTTGACTTGATAACTAAAGAAACCTTAGAGGAGGATGTAATAAAGCTGCCCTTCACTATGTGACTGCGAACATTGGAAGCAACAGAGTTTACTGCCAGATCCACAGGTCACTAAACAAGACACGGCTCCATGCAAAATGTAAATTAAAGCTTTTAAAAGCAAAGAAATATACACAGAAGTCTCTGTGGAGCGTAAGATGCTGATGTCTGTTTTGCCCTAGAAAATAACATTTTATTAATTTGTTTGACAGACATTAAGGATTTTTTTTCCCTATAAATTAAACATGTGGACTCATTAAATATACCAGATTAAGATGAATTTACCGCTAAAAGTCCTTAACACTTTGTAACCCTTTGTAGTCTCTAAACTCACCTCAGAAAGCAAATAAAGAAGTCTCTGAACTCCCTCGTCTGTTTGCAAAGGATCAGGGAATGACTCTGACTCCTGTTAGTATCATTGACCAAGAAAAAAGAAAAAACAAAAAGTATTTGGCTTTGAATTTTTGTTTGAGCTTCACCTATTTTCATCTGTTTCTATTTAAATGTATACATTTTTATTTTGCCACTACATCTTTGTAGGTTATAAACCATAAAGAAACTGTTTAGTTTCACATTTTTTGCAGTAAAAAAATAATTTTTCTAAATTATTTTCAGGTTCGTTGTGGAAATATGGTGTAATGTATAAAAAATATATATAAAAAAAAGAAAAGAACCTGAGGTAGTACTAAAAAGATGCATAACAAGCATTGTTATAAAAAAGATAAATTAACAAAGAAAACCGAAGAAAAAAAATCTGGACTTTATTGTCCTTTTTGTTTTTTGTTGTTTCAATTTCTATTCAGTTTGAAAGAAAATAAATTAATTTGACGCTTTCTTTGTGCAACAAATAAAGCGATATAACTTTAAAAAGACATTTAAAATGTTCTCATCATGGAAGTTTTACATCAAGTACCATCATGGTTATTGTGAAATCAAACCCGGAAAAGAAAAACAGCTTTATAAAACAAACAAAAAGAGATTCAGCAGTTGCATCCTGCAATCGTGTCTGAAGATGCTTTAACCCTTGTGCTATCCTAGGCACTTTAACGTTGGGAGTGGGGTCATCTAGACCCACTAGACAGAGCTCTGAACCTTTTTTCTTCAATGATTTGTGATCTTCACTGGTGTCCATGGATTACATGAAATCTTTCCACCTTTATCCACCTTTGTCATGGTAGGGAGAACACGTCAATGGAAGGGGGGGGGGGGGTCATCTAAGATACCACAAGAGTTAAATGCAAAAAGATGTGCACAACTTTTAAAGACACTACCTAAAAATAGAACATGCTTATGCATTGAGAAACATTTCTTCTTTTTTCTATACTTCACTTTTCTGCACCACCGGTTCTTTAAAATCTAATTTGTGATATTGTTAGTGAAAAAATAGGATAATGCCAGTTGCTTGAGACTCCTGAGGTCATTTTATGAAACTTCATTGCATGTGAGTTCTTGCTACATACAGAAAATGTTTAGTTTTAGGTTACAGTTATGTTTGTGTGTATTGTCCTGCTTCTGTCTGTGGGGTGGAGTTGCTGCTCTGCTGGAACATCCTCTTTGACCTGAAACAAACCTGTGCAGAAAACAAACAAACTCTTTCTTCAGGATGAGCCGTTTTGGCTCATCAGCAGTGGATCCCTACCCATAATTCCATGTGATTTGTAGTAAGTGAATGTGCCTGTGAGGATGAGGAGGGGAGATGTTCTGGAGGTTGGAGCGGTAGCAGACCGTTAAATATAAGTTTGACTGTCTGGCTCTCAATTTATGGATTCATGTGCTAATTTCCTGCCTCAGTGCCGCAAAGAGCAGGAGGAAAAGCAAAGCGAAGAAGTAAAGGAGGCATTTAGGAGAGCAGAGCAAAGCTGATGGGGAAGACGGGGAGGAAAGAGAGGATGGTTTCAAGTTGACTCTTGAACAGTCCCTGATGCAGACTTGCTCAATTATAACTGTAATAATGATCCAATGTACGTATAGAGCATACGTATGATCTTTACAGTCACTGTTTCAGTCATCCATGCACACACACACATTCATGTGGGGTTCAGCGTCTCCCCCAAGATCACTGACACACGAGGGGGCAAGACGGGAACCTAAAACCTTAGTCCCAACTGCCCTTACGGGTGTTTGCGAGCTGTCCGTGGGCGTACAATGGGCAAACCTGTACAGGACACAAGTGGCCCACGTGAAAAATTAAAGTCATAGCCCCCGCGGTGAACCGGTAGACAGAATCGGCTGATTCATGCCGATTCTGTCAGTTACGGCCTGTCAAAGAGAGTCGTCTGTGACATCTCTGGGGTTAAAGTCCCTCTCCGATAACTTTTTGATCTATTTACAAAGTGGTTCCTAGTGGTCTTTTAATAAGGATTATGCCGTTTTAGCCAAAATCCAAAAATCAGTGTTGTTTTTTAGGACATAGTTTCTGCATAGCAGCAGGAATTCATTGGAAATTTCATTCTGAGTCGTGAGCGGGGCTATCAGCACGAAGTAAGTCCCGCCCTGACTTCCCATCATCCATTTGTTTACATTCTCTCCTGCTAGCTTACGGCCCCAATCTAACATTACTGGTGCAACAAAAATGGCGTACATTATTGGAACTATCCAGCCAGATTCCTGCTCAGACGAGGAAGACAAAGAGGTTGGTGGATCTACTTGTCTGCATCAGAATGGAGCGGAGCAGGAAGCTTATGGCACAGCGATTTGTAGCAGCTGCTTTACTGCTGCAAGATTTCTCCAATGGCATCTTATTATTATCTTATAATTTGGATTATAATCCATTTTATTATTTATTTATTTGTATTATTTATTATTATTATTGAATTACTATTGATTTATTATTATTAATAATAATATTATTATAATTATTGACTTATTATTGGGAAAAAGAGGTCTAAAACTTCTAAATGTTTAGAAATTATTTTTACATTTTTAATAATTTTTTTTATTTGTCAGAAGTCCTGCAACTATGCATTTTACATTAAAGTTTGAGCTATTAAGGCTGACTGTTTCTGTTTTTTAACAACAAGTGATGTGTATATATATATATATATATATATATATTATATTTATATGAAAATTTGTATACATATATATAAATATACATAAGTTATATAAAAGCTACTTTTATTGTCCTGTGGCCCCGACGACCTCACCAATATGGCGTCCCGCTCCGCCACGGTTGGCCAGGCTTCCCAAGCGGGTGTGTCGCCTCTAGCGATAAAAATCATTGACAGAAACCTTAAAAAATGACTTTTCTTTTGAGGTTATGAAATGCTGATGAAATAGCTCTCAACTGTACCATGTGTCACCAAAAATTGTTTATTCTTTGAAGCCGCCGGCTTTGAAGAGAAAAATAATAGAGTTTTGCAACAAAGTGAAATTCGTTGTTAGACTTTTAACCTCGTCTGCCGTCCTGGAAGAGACGTCTGTCTGAAGTTCGCTAAAAACATGAAAACCCACCTCCTCAGACAAGCATACCCAGGGCTCCAGACTGCGACCATTTGGTCGCATTTTGCGACCAAAATTTGAGAGTGTGCGACTGAATTTTACATCCAGTCGCACATGTGCGACCAGTAAATTTGCCTCCCCCACCCTCCGTATTTTTTTTTCATTAAACATGGAAGGGGCAAGTCAATGATCAATGAAATAATCAATGAGACGCGAGCGCACACGCACGCAAAGACACACACACAAACTCGCACACATACTCATGAGACGCAAGCGCACACACACGCAAACGCACGAACTCGCGCACATACTCATGAAACGCGAGCACACACTCGCGTGATGCCTCTCTGTGAGGCGGCCACTGCGTGTGAGAAGAATAGGGAAAGCCACTGTAAGTGGCTAAATGCGTGGAGGGGGCGGGGCCTAGAGATAATCGAGCGCGCATTGGAAGGAAACGGAGATAAAAATCATCACAACCTGATATGTGCGTCTGAGCTTTGAGTAAGCGAACTATTGATTCGTTCTTCACTGGTGTCAAGCCAGCCCTCTCTCGTCGAACGGCTGTCAAGTGAGCCCTCTCTCAAAAACGGTGTGCCGCTTTTTTACATACATTGCGGTAACTGCAAGAAAGCCTTCATTCGATTAAATGCAAAAAGTAAGAACTGTCATTATACTCATGTCTATATTTACACATAAGCCCCCCTCCCTGTATATAACTAGATATTTATATGTGTATATTTTAGTATATGTTTCAGGTGAATTATCAATTAAAGAAGAAATTAAAACCATATGTTGAAGAGGATTTACTGTAATGTTGACTTATATTTAGGAAAAAAACTCCTAGTTTCCACAGACTCATTTCACTTCTCACTGATAGTATCCCACCTGGTGATGCCACAAAAAAGTTTCAGAGGGATCTGATGTGGAATTTCAAAATAAAACCCATTAGAAGTCTGGTATAAATGCGTTATGGCCATATGTTGACAGAGCTGTAAAATGAAAACTCCTAGTTTCCACAGACTCATTTTACTTCTCACTTATAGTATCCCACCTGGTGAGGTCACAAAAAAAGTTTCAGCAGGATCTGATGTGGAATTTCAAAATAAAACCCAATTGAAATCTGTTATTACAGCATTATCACCACATGTTGACAGAGCTGTAAAATGAAAACTCCTAGTTTCCACAGACTCATTTCACTTCTCACTTATAGTATCCCACCTGGTGATGCCACAAAAAAAGTTTCAGAGGGATCTGATGTGGAATTTTAAAATAAAACCCAATTGAAATCTGTTATGACCGCATTATCGGCACATGTTGAGAGAGCTGTAAATTGAAAACTCCTAGTTTCCACAGACTCATTTCACTTCTAACTTATAGAGACCCACCTGGAGATGCCATTAAAAAAGGTTTCATAGGGATCTGATGTGGAATTTTAAAATAAAACCCATTAGAAGTCTGGTATAAATGCGTTATCGCCATATGTTGACAGAGCTGTAAAATAAAAACTCCTAGTTTCCACAGACTCATTTCACTTCTCACTGACAGTATTCTACCTGGCGAGGTCACAAAATAAGTTTCAGAGGGATCTGATTTGGAATTTCAAAATAAAACCCAATTGAAATCTGTTATTACAGCATTATCGCCAACTAATGACAATGGTGTAAATTGAAAACTCCTAGTTTCCACAGACTCATTTCACTTCTCACTTATAGTTTCCCACCTGGTGAGTTCACAAAAAAAGTTTCAGCACGATCTGTTGTGGAATTTCAAAATAAAACCCAATTGAAATCTGTTATTACATCGTTATCGTCACATGTTGACAATGTGTAAATTGAAAACTCCTAGTTTCCACAGACTCATTTCACTTCTCACTTATAGAATCCCACCTGGTGATGTCACAAAATAAGTTTCAGCACGATCTGATGTGTAATTTCAAAATAAAACCCAATTGAAATCTGTTATTACAGCATTATTTCCACAAGTTGACAAAGCTGTGAATTGAAAATTCCTAGTTTCCACAGACTGATTTCACTTCTCACTGATAGTATCCCACCTGGTGATGTCACAAAAAAGGTTTCAGATAGATGTGATGTGGAATTTCAAAATAAAATCCCAGTGAAATCTGTTATTACAGCATTATTGCCACATGTTGACAAAGCTGTAAATTGAAAACTCCTAGTTTCCACAGACTCATTTCACTTCTCACTTATAGTATCCCACCTGGTGAGGCCACAAAAAAAGTTTCAGAGGGATCTGATGTGGAATTTCAAAATAAAATCCAATTCTAATCAGTTATAAATGCGTTATTGCCATATGTTGACAATGGTGTAAAATGAAAACTGCTAGTTTCCACAGACTCATTTTACTTCTCACTTATAGTATCCCACCTGGTGATGCCACAAAAAAAGTTTCAGCACGATCTGATGTGGAATTTCAAAATAAAACCCAATTGAAATCTGTTATGACCGCATTATCGGCACATGTTGAGAGAGCTGTAAATTGAAAACTCCTAGTTTCCACAGACTCATTTCACTTCTAACTTATAGAGACCCACCTGGAGATGCCATTAAAAAAGGTTTCATAGGGATCTGATGTGGAATTTTAAAATAAAACCCATTAGAAGTCTGGTATAAATGCGTTATCGCCATATGTTGACAGAGCTGTAAAATAAAAACTCCTAGTTTCCACAGACTCATTTCACTTCTCACTGACAGTATTCTACCTGGCGAGGTCACAAAATAAGTTTCAGAGGGATCTGATTTGGAATTTCAAAATAAAACCCAATTGAAATCTGTTATTACAGCATTATCGCCAACTAATGACAATGGTGTAAATTGAAAACTCCTAGTTTCCACAGACTCATTTCACTTCTCACTCATAGTATCCCACCTGGTGAGGTCACAAAATAAGTTTCAGCACGATCTGATGTGGAATTTCAAAATAAAACCCATTAGAAGTCTGGTATACATGCGTTATCGCCATATGTTGACAGAGCTGTAAAATAAAAACTCCTAGTTTCCACAGACTCATTTCACTTCTCACTTATAGTATCCCACCTGGTGAGTTCACAAAAAAAGTTTCAGATAATTCTTATGTGTAATTTCAAAATAAAACCCATCTGAAATCTGTTATTACATCGTTATCGTCACTTGTTGACAATGGTGTAAATTGAAAACTCCTACTTTCCACAGACTCATTTCACTTCTCACTTATAGTATCCCACCTGGTGAAGCCACAAAAAAAGTTTCTGATAGATCTGATGTGGAATTTCAAAATAAAATCCCAGTGAAATCTGTTATTACAGCATTATTGCCACATGTTGACAAAGCTGTAAATTGAAAACTCCTAGTTTCCACAGACTCATTTCACTTCTCACTTATAGTATCCCACCTGGTGAGGCCACAAAAAAAGTTTCAGCAGGATCTGATGTGGAATTTCAAAATAAAACCCAATTGAAATCTGTTATTACATCGTTATCGTCACATGTTGACAATGGTGTAAATTGAAAACTCCTAGTTTCCACAGACTCATTTCACTTCTCACTTATAGTATCCCACCTGGTGAGGTCACAAAATAAGTTTCAGCACGATCTGATGTGGAATTTCAAAATAAAACCCAATTGAAATCTGTTATTACAGCATTATCGCCATATGTTGACAGAGCTGTAAAATGAAAACTGCTAGTTTCCACAGAGTTATTTCACTTCTCACTTATAGTATCCCACATGGTGATATCACAAAATAAGTTTCACATAGATCTGATGTGGAATTACTAAAACCCAGATTTTTACAACTTTGTCACCTTATGACAATAACACATGTATACCAGATTTTTAATGGGTTTTATTTTGAAATTCCACATCAAATCCAATTAAAACTTTTTTTGTGGCCTCACCAGGTGGGATACTATCAGTGAGAAGTGAAATGAGTCTGTGGAAACTAGGAGTTTTCAATTTACAGCTTTGTCAACTTGTGGAAATAATGCTGTAATAACAGATTTCAATTGGGTTTTATTTTGAAATTCCACATCAGATCCATCTAAGCTTATTTTGTGACATCACCAGGTGGGATACTATAAGTAAAAACTGAAATGACTCTGTGGAAACTAGGAAATTTCATTTTACACCATTGTCAACATATGACAATAACGCTGTAAGAACAGATTTCAATTGGGTTTTATTTTGAAATTCCACATCAGATCCAATTAAAACTTTTTTTGTGACATCAGCAGGTGGGATACTATAAGTGAGAAGTAAAATGAGTCTGTGGAAACTAGCAGTTTTCATTTTACACCATTGTCAACATATGGCAATAACGCATTTATAACTGATTAGAATTGGATTTTATTTTGAAATTCCACATCAGATCCCTCTGAAAAATTTTTTGTGGCCTCACCAGGTGGGATACTATAAGTGAGAAGTGAAATGAGTCTGTGGAAACTAGGAGTTTTCATTTTACAGCTCTGTCAACATGTGGCGATAATGCTGTAATAACAGATTTCAATTGGGTTTTATTTTGAAATTACACATCAGAATTATCTGAAACTTTTTTTGGGAAACTCACCAGGTGGGATACTATAAGTGAGAAGTGAAATGAGTCTGTGGAAAATAGGAGTTTTCATTTTAAAGCTCTGTCAACATATGGCGATAACACATTTATACCAGACTTCTAATGGGTTTTATTTTGAAATTCCACATCAGATCCCTCTGAAACTTATTTTGTGGCCTCACCAGGTGGGATACTATGAGTTTGAAGTGAAATGAGTCTGTGGAAACTAGGAGTTTTCAATTTACACCATTGTCATTAGTTGGCGATAATGCTGTAATAACAGATTTCAATTGGGTTTTATTTTGAAATTCCACATCAGATCCTGCTGAAACTTATTTTGTGACCTCAACAGGTGGGATACTATAAGTGAGAAGTGAAATGAGTCTGTGGAAACTAGGAGTTTTCATTTTACAGCTCTGTCAACATATGACGATAACGCTGTAATAACAGATTTCAGTTGGGTTTTATTTTGAAATTCCACATCAGATCTATCTGAAACTTTTTTTGTGGCATCACCAGGTGGTATACTATAAAGGAGAAGTAAAATGACTCTGTGGAAACTAGGAGTTTTTATTTTACAGCTTTGTCAACATGTGGTGATAATGCTGTAATAACAGATTTCAATTGGGTTTTATTTTGAAATTCCACATCAGATCCTACTGAAACTTATTTTGTGACCTCACCAGGTGGATATCTATCATTGAGAAGTGAAATGAGTCTGTGGAAACTGGGAGTTTTCATTTTACAGCTCTGTCAACATGTGGCGATAATGCTGTAATAACAGATTTCAATTGGGTTTTATTTTGAAATTCCACATCAGATCGTGCTGAAACTTATTTTGTGACCTCACCAGGTGGGATACTATAAGTGAGAAGTGAAATGAGTCTGTGGAAACTAGGAGTTTTCAATTTACACCATTGTCAACATGTGACGATAACGATGTAATAACAGATTTCAATTGGGTTTTATTTTGAAATTCCACATCAGATCCTGCTGAAACTTATTTTGTGAACTCACCAGGTGGGATACTATAAGTGAGAAGTGAAATGAGTCTGTGGAAACTAGGAGTTTTCATTTTACAGCTCTGTCAACATATGGCGATAACGCATTTATACCAGACTTCTAATGGGTTTTATTTTGAAATTCCACATCAGATCCCTATGAAACCTTTTTTATGGCATCTCCGGGTACTATAAGTGAGAAGTAAAATGAGTCTGTGGAAACTAGGAGTTTTCAATTTACAGCTTTGTCAACATGTGGCAATAATGCTGTAATAACAGATTTCAATTGGGTTTTATTTTGAAATTCCACATCAGATCTATCTGTAGCTTTTTTTGTGGCATCACCAGGTGGGATACTATAAGTGAGAAGTGAAATGAGTCTGTGGAAACTAGGAGTTTTCAATTTACAGCTCTTTCAACATATGGCATTAATGCATTCATATATGATTTCAATTGGATTTTACTTTGAAATTCCACATTTGACATATAACTATCTAAATCTAATAATATATCTCGGAGGGGGGGTATACATTGAAATTTCATGTATGCTTTCACTTTAGAAATAAGTTCTTCTTGCAGTTACCGCGATGTATGTAAAAAAGTGGCACACCGTTTTCGAGAGAGGGCTCACTTGACAGCCGTTCGACGAGAGAGGGCTGGCTTGACACCAGTGCCAGAGTGTACAGCAGGGGGTCTCAAACTCGCGAAGCAAACCACGGCTCTCATGCACGGCTGTCAATGCAGCACACCGCTCCCGTGGGAGATGGTCAGCTGAGGAGCATAAATGTCCCACACCTACATGCGTGACAGCTAACGGGGCTCTGACATTAAACACGTGCGAGCAACAACACGATTTAGTTTTAGTCACATTTAAAACACGTGGGGAAAATGCAACGATTGACGTGTTTAAGATGAACTAGCCGGGGGGGGGGGGGGGGGGGGGGTTTGAAGGCGAAGCTGCAGCTAGACTTAAGGAAAACAGGAAGTTGTTGTCCTTAAATTCAATTTAGTTTTAATATGCCTCTCCCCCTTAGTATGATCTGTGATTTGTGATATTATATCTTTTATAATTATTTTATTTTTTTGTAATGTCTGTAGCCTATTTTTAATCAGTTGGCATATTAATTTATTTTAATTGATCACTAAACTACAACCACACATTTGGACACATGTCCCATAATGCATTGTTTTGTAGTCTGTAGGGCAGCTTTCAGTCAGTTCAGTACTAAATTTCCAGCTGTGTTTGCGTAGGTTGGCGCCTTGCTCCCGCCCCTTTCTCCTGATATTTTTGTAATGATTGACAGGTGATGTTGGAGCAAAAACAAAAATATATGTCTCACACCAGGTGATCTGTGCAGTGTTGCGTCCATCTGGGTGATCTCAAACACGCTTATTGTGCATCTTGCCTGCACCTATTTGGTATCACCAAGATGAATTTCCATCCCCTAATGTTTACATACATTTAAGTATTGTTTGAAACTGTGAAATGACCGAAAGGTTACTACGGTAATCACTTTGTTACTAAAAACTTTTTTTTCATTCTAAATGTATGGCATTTTGTTTACCATTTGTACTGTTATGACAGCGATTGTGATGTCAGTTTACCTCGTTGTTGCATCTTCAATATTGCAGAATAAAATGTGACACTGAATTTGAAACAGCACATTGTAATTTCTGCATCTATTATTAAAGTATTTATTAGTAATGCAGTGGAAATTAGTAGATTTGGTTAGAATGTTGATTTACGGTATGCGCCCCTAAATTTTCTGGTTGTGCCCCTAAAATTTTCAGTTGGGGGCCACAGTGCTCCTAGTGAAAAAAGTTAGTCTGGAGCCCTGATACCCACCCTTATTTACATTGTTTTGTTTGTTTTTAACTAATGTGTCTTTATTTTAATTGTATTTTATTGTTTTTTATCTGTAAGGCGACCTTGGGTTTCTAGAAAGGCGCCATACAAATAAAATTCATTATTATTATCATTAGTTCAGTGTTTTTCAACCATCTCCCACGGCACACTAGTGTGCCGTGGGAGATGGTCAAGTGTGCCGTGAGAAATTGCCCTCATAAACTGATCTAAAAACATTTACTATCTCCAGGAAATCAGCTCTTTGTTTATCCAAACAGGCCCTGATAAAACACTGAGAAGTTAAGAATATGAAATATCATAAAATTATTTTTTCTTTGTGTTTATATGATTCTATTAAAGATATTTTGATAAGAATAACGGGATAGCGCGATTTAGCTGCAGCTATAACTGTGTAAGGAAAAGTCCCGCCCCTTTAACTGTCTCCACCAATCATTCTTGAAGGCTTAATCACATGTCATCAGTCTGACCAATCAGAAGTGGTTATAGTATTCACTTCTTTGTTTCGATTTAGCGCAAAAAAGTCTCTCTGTTCTAACAAAAATACCACTTAAAGCTCGTCTTTAGCGGTGTAGCTTTCCACAGAATCTGGTATCAGACTGGAACAAGTGAACAAAACCATGAAGCTCAAAGACGCTGGTCTTTCTGCGGTCGGCGCATTACGTGCACTACATCTCCCATGATGCAGTAAAGTGACTGTCTTAGCGCACAATGAGTCTCTCCTCTTAACGTCTTAAAACAACGAACACACATCAAACAGTTTTTGAATCTTTTGACTTAATTTTTAATACATCTTTTAGAAAAAACAGCTGCAGCTTCCAGGGTTTTCTGCAACAATTATCACAAAAATGCATGTGAGATTGCAGAGGGGCTGTAGATCAATACAGACTGAGCTTTTTTTTTTTTTTTTGTATCTATTTTTTTGGATGCTGGTGTGCCGCGGGATTTTTGTCAAGGTTAAAGTGTGCCGTGGCTCAAAAAAGCTTGAAAAACACTGCATTCGTTAAAACCGCTGTCAACGGCCTTCCTGCGAGTCCATCTAGCAGCGTTCATTCAGCCGTGAAAAGGTTTCATGAATACACAAAAAAACCATTCTGTTACAGAACATGGAAAGGCATTATAAGTATAAGGGGGAAGCTTTGTGGACGCTTGGTGTATATTTTTGTATATTTACATGAGGCAGCTTGTCATGTCAAACTTTACAGCGACTCTGCTTCTTCTCACCCACACAAACATGATTACATTACCGCTTAAAGCAAACATACTCATGATGTGGAGGAGTAGGGATGCTCACCAGAATTCTAGTCATGGGTGCTGTCAAAAGCAGCAGCATTGTGTGTGTGTGTGTGTGTGTGTGTGTGTGTGTGTGTGTGTGTGTGTGTGTGTGTGTGTGTGTGTGTGTGTGTGCGTGTGCGTGTGCGTGTGCGTGTGCGTGTGCGTGTGTGTGTGTGTGTGTGTGTGTGTGTGTGTGTGTGCGCGTGCGTGCATGCGTGTCAAAATACTCCATTGTTTGAAATAGAAAGGCGTTCAGCGTCACGTATTGTTAGACTCTGAAATGAAAGGCTTATACAAATAGGAATGTAGAGGTAACGCTTTCTTTTACAGTACAGTACTTACAGTGTACTTAAGTGGTATTTACATGGTAGAGTTCAAGAAGAAATCCTTGAATTCTTTGTTGGACCAAAGTGCAAGTTTAAACTCTTAAATTTAAACTCTTAAAGTCTTGGTCACACGAATGGGGGTTGACCCATGCGAGTCTTGTGGATTTTTGTGTTGTCCGGATCTATGGATCATAAAAAAAAAAGCCGCTGTGTGTCCTGCAATTTTCTTTGAGGGCCGCCTCAACAAACACTAATGTACTGTAAGTTACACACGCTAATGACGTGCAGGTGATTCTGTCTTACGGTGTCCGTACGCCACGCTCTAGTCGTTAGTAAGGTGCCAGACTACGCTTGGATTGTCTAATTTCTAGCAGTCAGGCTGCAGCACAAACGTATCACGTGAACAGCAAAAACAACCCTTACTAACCTTTGCGTGTTGTGTCAGTGTTTGCTACGATGTGTCGCCCACAGCACGCCTATAGTAAAAACGTGCATTAACAGTTGTGGTTCACAGAGTGGTCTAAAATCTTCATATGGTGGGGGCCATCCGCATGCATCTGGTTTGCCCATCTTTACCCGAATCCACCCATAAGGGCAGTTGCGATGAAGGCTTTATCAAAGTGTCTTTCTTCACTCTTTTGTTAGAGTTAACCTTAAACGGGTAGCAGCGGCCCAGGTCAGCCAAAGATCAAAGGGTTATCGCTTCGATCCCCGCTCCCTCAGTCAACTGTTGTGTCCTTGGGCAAGACACTCCACCCTCCCTGCCTCCGCTGTGGCTCCACTGCTGTATGAATGCGTATGAATGTCACGGTGATGGTCAGAGGGGCCGTGGACGCGTTCTGGAAACCACGCCTCTGTCAGTCTGCCCCAGGGCAGCTGTAGGTACATCAGTAGGTACCATCACCACACATGAATGAATAATGGACACACATTGGAAGGGCTTTGAGTGTCTGGAAAAGGGCAGAAAAATCCAATCCATTATTATTATTATTATTATTATTATTATTATTAAAGAAGATGTTCCAACCACTCTCTTTTTTCCCCAGTTTAGTACTTTGTTCTTGGTTCTGACAGAACCTGGCTTTTTGTTTCTGATCATAGTCTCTGAATCCACTCGGAGGATACATGTTGATGCAGATTTCTGTTGTAGCTCTTTTTGTTTGTAGAAACGATGACTGTGTACAATACCCTGCATCCAGGGTAACAGCCCCATACCATCACACTTCCTCCCCCATGCTTGACAGTTGATGTCTTCACAAAGATTCTGGGATGAATTGGGATTCCAGTATTTTCCGGCTCAGACGAGCTCTTTGTGGTATTCTGAGGTTTTCCTGCTGCAGCTCGTCCCATCAACCCAAGGCTCCAAAGCTCAAACTGAAGCTGACTTCTCACCATAATGAAGCTGTTCTTGAGGCTGTGGTGCAGTGAGCCGCCCGTCATGCAGGAGTTATCTGTCTGTGACACTTGTCCTCTGCTTGAGTTGTGACTTTGTGTCTGCCAGACGTCTTCCTGTCAGTTTCTCCAGTTCCTAAGCATCTTTTGGTGGTTTCAGTGCTCGTTCTCACTGGCACCCTGACTTTCTTTGTACTTTCTCTGTCAGAAAGATCTACATTTTTCTGCATTATGATGATCTGTCTGTCCTCCGTTGGCCATTTTTGAAACAGCACCCTACACTGACGCTCAGAAGGGTTTGATGCCAATGTGTCTTCAGGCTTTTCTTTGATGCAGACAGAGAAGCTTGAAGGATTCTTGAAGGCTTTGGAGGTTTAAAAAAAGTTGGAAACACCTGTAGTAATAACTTTTAAGGCTCGATCAACCTTCATTGCACTAAAAAACTTTAAAGCATTCTTTTTTCAAATGGAAGAACCCTTTCGCATTATTCGAAAATGTTCACTTTTAGGCACACTAGCGTGTGCGCCGTGGCTCACTAGCGTGTGCGCCGCGGCTCACTAGCGTGTGCGCTCACTAGTGTGGCTGAAAAACGCTGCACTAGGAGACAAATAGATCCATGAACGTCTTTCAGTTCCCCTACCGAATCTAAACCTTATGGCTGGATGGCTCAGATAATGATCGCCATTGTTGTTGCAGGAGAGTGTGGAAACCAAGAGCTCGCAGTTATGGCTGATGGGAAAGGGGGGTGGGGTTGTTCCGCGCCAAGGGTGCCACCTGCAACTCAGAGATGAATTTCTAATAAACTCCTGCCGCTCTGCAGAAACTATGTCTTAGGAAACAACAGAAGCTGGGTAACTCGGTTGGTAAGGTGAGAGGCTACCACGAATCCAGGGTTCGATTCCCGGGGGGAATGTGCAATGGCACTGGGGGCAATTACCACATCAATGGCGAGCAATTATCATCACTCAGTGAGGGTCCTTAGGCAAGACCCTTAACGCTACTGCCTCCCGAGCGCGGCTCAGCTGCAGCTCACCACTCCCCCAGGGGATGGGTCAAATGCGGAGAAGAATTTCCCCATTATGGGATGAATAAAGTTCCTATAAAAAGTTTATGGATTTTGGCTAAAAACTGCATTTTCATAATTAAAAATAGACCAGAAGATGATCAAAGTGGGACTTTAAGTGCTCAGATTTTGGCAGGATTTCCCTTCATGGACAACCTGCTTTCCTTCTCCCCTCTATCTCTCATGTTCATCATCTCTTCATCCAGTTGTTCTAACTTTTAAAGTTTGTGTTTCAGCAGACTTATGCGGTGCCAATGTTCTCTTGGAGAGAGCTAAACCCCCCTGTGAGAAATCTTGCTGCTAAAAACTGGCTGGCAGAAAGCTATTTTTCATGAAAACCAGGATTCTGGTTTCCTTAACGTTTAAAAAAAAAAGAATAGGTTACAAATAAATACTGCAATTGGATGTCAAAAACACCCGCTGTTACTTCCAACACCATTTTCCTTGTGGAGATGAAACAGAACCTGCTTGCTGCTGCATATTTGTGGCTGTTCTACTTTATTTTCCTCAGTGTGGCATCGCCGTTTTACATATTTATTTACCTCCATACAGCAGGAAGTCGTAGGCGACTCCATTGCTTTTTGGTACGTCCGTTAAGTGAAGCAGACAGGTTTAATGGATCCCACCATCACACTTGTGCACACTCGCACGTGCACACTCGCCCTGACGGTAGGTTTGGGTTTGCCAAGTCCAGGCTGCACATTTCAAGGCTTGGGACGTCTTGGCCCTTTGCGTGTTTAGACAGTGTAAAATATATCTTAAGTCTTGCCATTATTTATTTTCAAATCATTTGAAAATACGAGTACCAGTGCTCTGGAAGACTTCCTGCCTGGTTCTAGTTCCAAAAGTACCTCGTCCTACGGAACCGAACCACGTCAGACCTGTCGCCTTAACGTCCCACCTGATGAAGGCCGTAGAGAGGATCATCCTCGGCCACCCAGGTGAGCTCAGCACTGGACCCGCTGCAGTTTGCATACCGACCAGGCATCGGGGTGGATGATGCCATCATCTACCTGCAGCATCGGGCCATGTCTCACCTGGAGGCCCCTGGGAGCCCTGTGAGAGTCATGTTTTTGGATTTCTCCAGTGCTTTCAACACCATCCAGCCATCATTGCTGAGGAGGAAGCTGGAGGTTGCAGGCGTGGACCAACATCTCACTGCTTGGACCATCAACTACCTCAAAGACAGGCCACAGTTTGGGAGGCTGCGTGACTGTGAGTCGGATGTGCTGGTCTGCAGCACGGGGCACCTCAAAGGACTGCACTCCCCCCTCTCCTGTTCACCCTGTACACATCAGACTTCATCTACGACTCCCACCACTGTCACCTGCAGAAGTTCTCAGATGACAGTGCCACTGTGGGCTGCGTTTCAGGGGGGGACGAGCAGGACCAGGACATTGAGATTTTGGACACATTTAAATACCTGGATGTTCACCTGAACAACAGAATGGACTGGTCCAACAACACGGATGCTCTGTACAGGAAGGGTCAGAGTCGCCTTCACCTGCTGAGGAGACTGAGGTCGTTCGGCGTGTGCAGACAGCTGCTAAGGACCCTTTATGACACTGTGGTGGCCTCAGTGGTCCTTTATGGAGTTGTGTGCTGGGCGGGGGGCAGTACAGACAGAGACGTGAGCAGGCTGAACAAGTTGGTTAGGAAGACCGGCTCTGTCCTGGGCTCCACACTAGAGTCCATGGAGGAGGTGGCGGACAGGAGGTGTTGGCTAAGCTGACATCCATCATGGATAACCCCTCCCACCCCTTGTACCAAACTGTAGAGGCGCTGACCAGCTCGTTCAGCACCAGACTGTTGCCCCCACAGTGCAAGAAGGAGCTACTGCAGGTCATTCCTCCCCACAGCCATCAGACTGTACAACACCGTGTTAAAGTGAGACACTAAGGTCCTACTGGTGTTTTTCATTCACTCATTTCTTTATGTACAAACTGTTGCAGTCGTTGTTGTTTCTCAGGTGTTGTTTTTTTTGTTCTTTACCGGTTGTTTTTGCTGTGTATTTTTAACTATTAATTTTTGTTTAAATTCACTTTACCCTCTGTGAATGCCACTTTTTTGCTGTTTGTATTTGTGCATGTCTTTATTTCTTTTCTTCTTTTTTTTGCTGCCGAAGACAAGAAAAATTTCCCCTTTTTGGGATAAATGAAGTTGATGTATTCTATTATAATTTCCTTTTCATCACCATAGCCATATTTGGGATTCCTCGGAACAAAAACAAAACTGAGGGTGGATGATTTAAATTCTGCAATTTCCTGTTCTCCGTGCAGCCTGCGACCTGGCATCCCGGTGTGCACACAGCCGCCCTCCCACTTTCCTGCAGTCCATTTAGAAGCACTGGGATTCTGGTCATGCTTCACGCATTGCAGAGCTAATGCGGGCTCTGTGTATTTGTGCATACGTGTGCGTGTGAGCTGATTTATTTCTCACATCTCATAGGCTCTGTTCTGTTCGGTCTCTGCCCCCCACCCCACACACACCCACCCACCTTCCCCCCACTGACTTTATCCACAAACAGGTTGTCAGTCAGAAAGAGCTCTGCTGCATTCATAGCTGACAGCCCCCAAAAGTTTCCTGTTTGATCCCTCCAGCACATCAAATAACCTCCATCCCACCTCTAATGAAATCAAATATCGGCTTATTTGGCTTCAGCTCAGAGCTTTTCTCCTTTCTGCCGAATTTCTCAACTTTTAAATAGTTGTCGTGAGGCTGAAGGTGTCAGTGCTGGACAGAGCAAGTCAATTACATGTAAATAAAGTCAGCTTTGATGAAGATGCATTCGTAGCATCTCATTTCATTAACAGTATTATAAGCAGCAGAAATACAAACAGTTCTTCCTGCAGAGTGCTGTGGCTTTCTATCAGTCGGTTATATGATCCGTTTAATGAGGTCTTTGGAAAGGCTTTCTTCAGACCTGCATCCCCATAATGGGGTGATACATCACAAATGGAACCTTAAATAGATGCATTTTGAAAGATTTAGGATAAACGCTGCAAACGAATCACATTTGGAGTATATCTATATAAAATTGCATTTGCATTCAAACAAATTAATAAAGAGGGTTGCAAGAAAATTACCCTCTTAATTTCAATTTTTGACCCTTAATTTTTTTTTTTTTACATCCTGCATTTTTTAATTTTCTTTTGCAACAGTGAGCATTCATTTGCATAAAACGTACGTATTAAAAAATGATTTGAATACATCATACATTTGCTGATCTTTCTTTTATTTTATATGTTAACCAGAGGAAATATTGTTCGTATTATTAGAGATAAGGAATGCAAAGAGATCAAAGAAGGAAAAAAGACAATACTGTGTGGAATAGTTCGGGTTGAAGATTAAAAAAACATATTTTTTTTCTAATCTGATTCTGAAGGAAGTTTTATTTTGGAAAACGACGCGATTCTCTCCACCACGTCCGACTCTTTCTGCCACTTCCATGTTGTTGGAGTCACGAATCGTGTCTTGCTTAAAGTCCCTGCGCCAACCGTTAAATTGAAAATCCCACGCTAGCAAAGTGAACCGAACACAAACGTATTTGGAAAGTTTCTTTAAGCAGAAAAGAGGGAACAAAAAAGGAGCCTTTGACTTCAAAATAAAAGAAAGCTGCTGTTAACGGGCGAAAGAGCCGCACAGACAGAAGGCCTTAATCCAAATATGGATTTACGGTAACAGTTGTTCCCACAGACCATAACATTAATGCAAAAGATTCAGCAGCTGGCAGTCTGATGTTACGAGGATGCTGCTAATAAAGTTTTTTTTTAATAAAGTTGTTCAATTTGCTTATAGTAAGTGACATTTTGTCAATTGCATTCAGATTTTTGACATGCCAGAAGAGCAAAAATGATGGTCAAAGGATGACAAAGAATGAAGGCTCACCAAAGTCACAACAACGGACATATTCATGTTTGACTTTCCTCTATTTTTAAAATTTTGCTGCAGCAGGATAATCTTTTTTGACGCAGTGAATTTTATTTTTGAAAGGAACTAGTTTAAAAATGTGATATTAACTATTTTATAAATATATGGCCTGATCGTCGCAAGAACATAAACAAGGCGTAGAAATGAGAAAGATGGTCTTTGCGGCTCTCACTGAGTTTTGGCCTGGAGGAAACTGGACCAAACGTCTCTTACATTTGAAGGTTGCAGAGCTCTGCTCTAGACGGGTAATCGTCACTTGGAGAAATAAAAAAATAAAAGATAATAAAAAGTCATCCTTCGTTATCATTACAAAGATGTGGTGGCCGATGGAGATGCAATCAACTAAATCTTAACAGAATCCAAATTAATTTAGATGACAAAGAATTCATTTTATTATTAGTCCTCTTGGGGATTAATCAGAAATAAAACACAATTTGCTCGCTGCTGTCGAATACTTAAAAAGAGTTGAAGCTTTAGTGACATTTGAACCACAGCCAGTGGAATCACAGCGAGGCGTCACCTTTTTTGGAGACATGATTGTTTTATTGTCAGAGTTCATTTGTTCGCCAGATCCTCTGCT